>NC_133578.1:3519575-3769575 GCF_964106895.1 Numenius arquata
AGGCGTTTTCACAATAATAAAACCCAAAACAAATGGTCGCCAACAATGGCCAAGTTTTGAAACGTGGAAAGAGCAATGGAGAGGATGGAAGATAGAGAGGTAGGGAAAAAGGCAGGAGAAGTCCCCAAATTGCTCCTTTTCCAGTGCCCACTTGAAGGACAAACTTCCTTGAAAATTTATGTAAATTTATTAAAAAAAAAATACATCTAGCTAATCAATCTGCAATTCAGCTAGATATTTAGCCAGCTCCTGATACTGGCTTCACTGGGTTTTGTTCCACTCTTTTGACTTTTGCTAGCTGTGAGTGTTGTGAAAGCTTTAGAAGAGAGACCAAGAGGTCAATTGAAAACTGTGTTCAGAGATGGTGATACAGCAGGAATAAATGGTGCTAGACATACGGAGATCAAATTAGTAAAGCTTGGTTTCATGTTAACCATAGATAATATGGTGTGAAATTATTTAATTAGTAAAAATCCCTAGATGTTCTGGGAAACAAAAAGGAGCAGATTGGAAGAGAAGCAATGTCGAGGTGGTCAAGGAGATGAGTGAGGGAGTCTCCATGGCTTCATATTGTTAATAGAAGAGTGAGAAAAAGGGCAAGTTCTATTCTCTGGTGAGTTGGACTCGTGTTAGCTGTGTCCTACACGCATGGTGAGGAGTTGGCACCCAGGTGCAATGGCGTGTCTGTAGAGAAGGGCGTCCATGCCCATGGCAGCCGCATCTCCAGTGCTGGACCAGGACATCAGCCCTTCCTGATGTCTCCCTTTCTGCAGTATCTCATGTTATTCCTGTGCTTTCAGGTTGCTATTTGCAATTTTATTATTTTTCAGGTGTTACTCATTATGGAGAGCTGTTGTTTAGAATCTGACCTTTATTAGGGCTTTTAGAGATAATTCTATGGTAAGTTGTTGATGAACTCTTCATTATTTTATTTTTTTTTAAGATTGAGAGTTTCTATCTTGGCATCACAGCAACTTGTTGCTCAGACTCATATGTACTTCCCTTTAGAATAGAATGTAGAAGCTTTTTGGGGTGATCAAGTTATTTCAATGCTTCTGGCTTTGCTTTTAAATAATCTACATGAAGTTACTTAAAGTTAAAATACACATCTTATTTTTCCATACCTATATTAAATGCAGTGGTTGATACATTTGATTATGTTTGACCTAATATGCTATAGGCTTTGGTCATAGTATGAAGGTAATTTACAGAATTGTTATACTTTATAGTCAAAATCTGGACATGACAGGGTTGTTTCACTGATTTTTCCTAAACTGTAATTGCTGTGGGATATTTATCTATAACTTAAGCTTGTGGCTATTAGTACAAGTATTTTTCAAAACAGTCATCTTTACCTTTTTTTTTTTCTTTTTTCCTTTTTTTAAATCTTCAGTACGTTCTTCAGTGTCAGGGGAAATTTGGTCTCATAACCTTGCAAGCACTTATAATTAAGAATCTGAAAATAGTTTGGAGAAAAGTCACTCATTTAAGTGGAAATCTTTACTTTTAAGTGATTGTAGTAGAGTTGCATCTCCTACTTCTTCCACACTTCCACTCTTCCATGTGAAGTAAAGAAAAGCAATTTACATCCCGAAGAATTTGAAGCAATTTTTAATGTTTCTGTTGAATCTTTTTTTCTTGATTTCTTAAATAATTGGTGTTATTCAAATATTTCTTAGATAATTGGGGTCATTCAAACCCATGATAACTTAAACAGAGGGGAGAATAGGTGCAAATCCATTACCTGGCTTGTAATTTTTTTTTTATTCTAATAGACAAGATTTGGTTTCTTGATTCTGTTCCTGATTGCCTTTAAGGAATATTTTGCTTTAAAATATTAAGTCTATTTATATCTTTTCTTTTTATGTACACAGGATGAAACAATTGGGAAGGCTGATGGCTAAGATAGCTGGTTAGGGAAGAAATTGCACTTTTTCTTGTGACCTGAAAAAACCCAAACCTCTGAGTAGCTCAGGGAGCTCCGTATCTTTTCAATTATGGCAGTTAAACTGGTGTTTGCATTTTCCCAGATGACTGAGGAGAAGAGTGGCCTGAAGTGGTGTTGATTTTGTTAAAGAAGTGAACAGAAAATATGACTATGCATGGCCTTGACAATACTTGTGTAAAGCAGCAATATATGTGTCAGCAACTCCTCTTCAAATTTGCCAATATAAGTGCTTAAAAATTCTATTCTAATACCATGTGCTGCATAATTCAGTTTAGGACCTAAAAATAAAGCGAGGTTCTTCACAATACTATGCACACCCAGAAGTGGAGTAAACATGTGTTAAATCTGCTCCGAGTTGTCTGATTAAAATAATCTTGGTGTGAAGGAAGAAGGCAGGAGGGCAACGGAGAAGCATTTCTGAGAGCAGAGAGCTGTTGTAATGCTCGTGAAAACTAAAGCTGTGAGAGATTGTGCGTATATACAGCGTGCTAAAATTATTAGGGTTCATGTGGGTGCAAAGACGTTGACAACTTGAACTTGAAACTTATTTAAGCACGCCCTTTAATATATCTATATTGAATCAGGAACAGGAGGTGAAACTGTGTTTGATTAAATTGTTCGACCAATTGCTTTTAAATCTGGAATTTCATTTTCCAAACATAATACTATGGATAGGAAAACAACAAGCAAAAAATGAACTGCAAGTTATTTTAATGTTCAAGGAGGCAACAGGCTCTTTATAGTTCTGCTCCATAGCTTAATTTTTAGGACCTGTATAAATAGAATTCAATCTACCAACTGAATCAGAGAGGATAATCCATCAATATTTAATTTGGGAAGAAAGAAAAGGCTTTAAAATAATATAATGCAGTTCATGAATCAGATGCACTGTTGGATTCCATTATTAAATGTAGATGTATAATATGGGTGGCCTTGTGTTTGTTATTTTAATAATTCTAATTAACTTTTGGTAATTGTAGTGGATCTGCTGCCAACTATCTGGGCTATGATCATTATTCAGGGTTATTATTTTCAGTAGACAGTCAGCCAGTGAATACAGGAAGTTTTATGGCAAACTAAACTTAAATAGCACAAGAAGGTTTTCTTGTTGAGAAAAATGGCTCTTGGTGAACTTCATCATGATCTGTCTGTGTTTAAAGGCTGCTGAGAGATTCAGGCAATCTTTATGATAATGTAGTAATTTACAACCCCCCTATAAACAGTATTTCACTCTTTCTCCCTGATTATCAATGATGAGTGAGATTTGCGTGAGCAAGTACGAGCTCTCTCCCTTACAATTATCCCGGTCCTCTTTTCTTTGTCTTTTTATGATCTCACACTCCATTTTTTTATACCGTGGTGGTGGTTGTAATAGTGACAAACCGAGACACTCCAGACTGAGCTGCTGCAAACAACTTAGCAATAGAAAACGAAGGCCTTTATGCATGCAAGGATGAATTCTTCACTTAATGCTGGGTCAAACTTCATTGCCCAAGAAATCCACTGAAGTAAGGAGCTGTTGGTGAAGATGGCTCTGAGAAACAAGTTTGTGGTCTTTGTCTCTACCCTTGGTAGCCTGTGAGACTTCTGTTCCCCTGCTGGAGATGGGGAAACTCTCCTCTGGAGAGTGCCAGCAGTTTTTGCTTGTCTCTATTAGGTCTTTCGGCTGCTGCAAAAACTCTATCCTATTTCAGCTGGTAAAGGGTCACAGGCTGTGGTTTCTCATTAAAGGTGTGTGCTCAGTGCAGGAGAGAAAAGCTGCTGTCACCAGCATTGCATTGCTGAGGAGCAGTTTTAAAAACAGTAGATTTTTAACTCCAAAGTGCTAAGATATCCAGAACTCTATTTCCAATCAATTGGAGATGTGGCTATCTATAAGAGTTGGAAATATTTACTTTTCTACCACAACAGCTTTTCCATGGGAAGGAACAGTTGCAAACCCAGAAGTTTATGTACTCTGACTTGATTTCATTGAAGAAAAAAAAAAAAAAGAAGTTGAGTAATTGTAGTTTGAAAATAAATTTGTAAGGGTAAATTTGCAATGGTCCTCAGGGTAACTGAGTAGATTGAGTGAAACACCTTGCAGCACCAATTCTTCCTAGACCTGTTCTCTTTCTTGAATTTACCACATTTTTTTAAAGGAAGGTAGGTCCTCTCCAAAATGTTACTCACATGTCTTTAGCTTAACAAGTGAAGGTCTCATGGAGTAATGTGTCAGAGGTAGAGCCGAGCAGCTGAGATGTCTTAGAGGAATCAAACCCAAACCACTGACAAAAACTTTAGGAGAATTTGAACATTACAAACATCCTCTGTTAAGACCTGAAATGTGGTGCTGGGAAAAGGAACAAGCACTTTTCTAACAGTTTAATGTGTGACTAGATTTAAAGGAGATAGATTGTGTATTTTTAATTTGGAAATAGAAAATTGTGCAAGTAAATTGAATTAATCCCAAAAGAGTGTTCGGGATGTAATTTAAGACTAAAATAAAAAGGAAACTCAAACTGAATTTACAGATTACAGCTCTTGAGGAAGATGTGTATATGACACCCTATGAGTACAAAGTCAGGCTGTCATCTGATGAAGTTATTAGCGCTGAGGGATTGGACCCATTAAAATAACCGCTAATTTCTTATGCTGCCAAGTGAGCTGACTGCTCTTTCTTCAAAGTTTATTGTGTTGCTGAGAGAGTTATTAAACTTATTCTAAGCCCCTAGACAACGCTCATCTTCAATTTGCCCATCAGAACATCCATACAATTATTTGGGGCATCTTCAAAGTGTTTCATTGCTTTTGAGTAGATCATTGAGATAATGCACTCTTGTTTGATAGCGGCATGCCTCCTGGATGACAATGTAAGAAAATGGAGCCCCCACCTCTCGGTGATCTTTTCCTTTCTTCCTACCCATCACACAAGCAAGTGCAAACTCTGAGATCATATATAACCTATAGATCCCTCAGAAGAAATTAATCCTAACTGCTTTTATCTCATTTTCTGTGTATTGCCTGCTGCAATTTGGTCTCTTAATTTGTTTTTGCAAACGATGAATTTGATTTCCTGCTATCAATGAGTGTCTGCCTTTCGGTAGGCTCCAAGCATGACTGGCATAATGAAACGTTTTTCTTGCATTGGAGTTGTACGGTTTTATATTAATAACTTCCCTCTCTCTAATAACTAAGATAAGGTGGCAGATCTTCCTAATTCTTCACTCCAAGTTGTTGCTAATCTTTATCATCAAAGTGAATAATATTTATAAGGTACAGCAAAAGTGCGAAAAAAATGTGGAAAATTTAGTAAATGGTAAATCCCAGAGATTTTTTTTTTGTTGACTTTCTATATGATCCAGATCTTTAAAGTGTTCTTGCTAAAGAAACATTGTGGTCTATCAGGGGTTTCTTTTGCTTGTTGGAAATAGATGTGGGTGGATCTTGAGCTTTTTTTCTTCTTGAAATATAATTTTTTGTTATTGTTGTTTAGAAAATGTTCATATCAAAACTATAATAGTATTCAGGTTTTTTTTATTTGGTCGTGATGATGCAAAATGAAACATTATACCTTCAATTGCTGTAAGGTAGATGGGAGAGTTATTCTAAGTGGATGTATAGATACCTGAGGTCCAGGTAAAATTTGTGTCGGTCTCAGGGTACGTACAAAGAAATTCTGCAGTTCTCTCGCAGCAGTGTAAGTAGCACACTTGGCTCTGGGGTCTGTGCTTGGCCCTTGTGTCTAAAACCATCACTACCCCGTTAACTTCTTTTCAAATAGTTGTTTGCTGGCAGATGGGAGGCGTTCAACGAATGTGGCTCCAACCAACGAGGTTCTCAAATTTACAGCAGTTCACACTCAACAGTTTATTATTTTTTTTTATCTACATCTCAATTACATAGTAAGATGTTCTTTTTAAAAACTTGTTTGTTATTAAGATATAAATCTACTTATTTTAGTCATGTAGTGCATGCCAGCGTAATGCAATACAAGAAGATTACAAGCTGATGGTTAGATGTTAATAACAGTAACACAAAACATTAAGGCAAGTGACATTTACATAAGTATCTTGATCTTAATACATGTAATTTACATATGAAAATTTAATCACCATAGAGATAAACAGCTGCAATGTTTAATTAAACTCTCCACACAAAATCAGCCTGCAAGAAGTAGTTTGTCACTGCTAATTTATCACAATTCTCATAAGTATTCTTTAAAATAAAAATGCAAAATAAATGACTCTTATTGATAATTTCACTTCTGGTTACTTTATCGTATTCTCAACAGGCTTTGATGATACAATTACAATATGAAGATTCTAGGCTCATTTTCTCACAATTTAGAAGACAAAACATAAATATATGGAGAACAAATGTATTTGTTTACAGACTTAAGGGTCAGCAGTATGGCAGCACTAGAGTACAATTTAGGCAAATTTAATGCCATGATAAGTTATGTGTAATGAAGGGATGCGAGTCTCTCTCTGTGGGGCTCTTTAAGGAGGAAACAATTATAAGTGAAAATTAATGCCGGCATTATCGCGGAGTTGGAACAGGCTCCTCGCTCACAATATCACTGACTAAAACACGCATTTTAGGAATCGGAGATGTGCTGACATTCAGAAGTTATTGAAGCCTAGACTTTGCTTCCAGTGATGTATTTTGCAGCAAAACAAAGCACTCCGTATCTTGAAAGAAACAATTTACATATCCTTCTGGGAGTTCTTCAAGAAAATTAAAATTAGAAGATTGACTGAATCCTCTTCACAGCACTAAGATAGCAATACCAGGAAAAAAAGGAGCTTTTTTGTAACTTCAGGGTAGGTAGGAATGGAGAACAGATATTTAACCTTTAGTACCTAAAAGTACATACATTTAGGTGTGAAATTACATTATATCCTAAGTAGAACAAACTGTATAACGAGGCTGTGGACCATGATGAGAGTATCAGATGTGCCTTCTGTATATGCTAAGAATTGCCAGTTTATATATAGATTTACAGAATTTCCTATACCATGGTGACCCCAGAACACTGGAAAACCTTGATTTGCAAATGGCAAATTAACTTACTCTTATGAACCTGTTGAAAAGATGACTCTTGGAAAAGACTATTTTTGCCTTGGCTTTGGATTTTGTTCTATTTATTGCCCATATTTCTTTTTGTGTAAGTTTTGTTTGAGGATGTGATCATTTAAGGTTATTTATATCTAAAGAAAATAACCAGATCAGGGAGAACAAATGGGATTATTTGGTCCTGGGTTCAAAAATTCTTATTCTCAATTATATACCAATTTAATTTAAGTAAAACCTGGGTTAAATTCAGCTTTATATATAAATGGACCGTGTAAGAGAACTAGATGCGAGTAAAAAAAAACCCAAACCTAATGAGTGGGAAATAGGTCTCATTATAATGATAAATAAATAACATGCTGCAAAAAAAAATCAGAATTCGGTTTTTAAATAATGCAAATTCTTTGTGTTTGTGTGGGTGTTTTTTATTCCGAATTCATATTTTGCAGCATAAGTAAAATTAAAAATGAAGAAACCTGAAGTATCACAACATTTTGCAATTCTCTTGTGTCTAAGTAGCCCCATCATTGTGGTCTTATTCTTAAAATATTATCCCATATGTATAATGCTGATTTTTTTTTTTTTCAACATTGACTCTAGATCCTGGGTTTTTTTCAGTAATTATTCCAGCTCTTGAGTAAAAAAAAAATCCATCAAGATTTACTGCATTTAAGGCTCGATTTGGTTATTGGTTTAGTCTCCCTTGGGTGCCCTGCCTGGCAGAGGCAAAAGTTTCCCAGTAAGTGATGTTCCACTTCACAAGAACCGTGGAAGGAATAAGCTCTGAACCAACTTAAATAGGAAATATTCTCATTACCAGGCGAATACTATTTCATCTTTGATTTTGGTGTGGCTATAATGTATTGGCAGGCAGCTGATTGTAAGTGGCAATTTCCTGGATGTGTTGCTGTTAATTGCTTTGTATTATAATGCATATGGTCATGATTTGAACTAGAACGTAGCATATTAGGCACAGTTCCCTAACAATTAAAATATTTGTATTCAACAAAACAGAAGTGGAATGAAGATCACAAAAAGTAATTCAGTAATTCCAACATTTTAAATTATAGATTGGGACTGATTGCTGAGATCCATGAGATCTGTAGGTGCAGAGTCTGTCAGTGCCAAGAAGAGAAGAGGTGCTGATCGAAAATGGAGTTTGGGGAATATATATATATATATATATATACGATTGCAGCAAGGAAAAAAAGTGCAAATCTTTAATAAAGAAACGTTTTAGTATGGTGTGGTTTTCCAGTCCTACCACTGCTGGAAGATTTTTGTTCAATCTAAGTAGATATGTGTCATGTTACTCTTTTTTTTTTTGATCACCTGAATATGCCCCTAAGAGTTACTTATTTTAGTCATTTGGGATGTCCTTAATTTACTACTGTTAAGCATAAATTATGTAAAATTAAGTACATTGTCTTCCTCACCAGAGTACATTTTTTTTATCTCTAAACCCTCCCAAAATCTGAAAAAAATCAATATTGATCTAGTCTGTGAGATCTTGAACTGTGAGAACTTGAAGGAAAGAATCTGTTACAGTAGGGAAAAAAAATCCATTTCTAGGTAGAATTCAACTGTAATATTCCCCCCACCCCAAAATTATTTGTTCAGATACTTCTCTTTTCCAACAGGCTTTTTAAAAACGTGTCATGATCTCTTGTTTCGATATATATTTCCTCACAGTTCTCTTTCAGTGCAGGGGAAATCTTGCTGTTAGGGCAGAAATACCTGTTTTCCCATTCTGTATAGGTGATTTTGAAAGACTGCAATGTGAGGTTCTTCTGCACTTTAACTGTCATGAAGCTCTAGTGTAGTTAAGTTTCATATACCCTTTTTGGAGCCAAGGTGTCCTTGTATCCTGGGCTTGAACATGTCCCATCCCTGGAGGGGTTCAAGGCCAGGTTGGATGGGGCTTTGAGCAACCTGGTCTGGTGGGAGGTGTCCCTGCCCAGGGCAGGGGGATAGAACTTGATGATCTTTAAGGTCCCTTCCAACTCTAACCATTCTATGATTATACATTCAAGCTAGCCTGTTTTTTCAGAAAGCCTTTATTTAGATTGTTGATGGTGATGTATTCGTTACACGTGTATAATGACTTATTGGGGTAGGGCAAGTTTTTCCATATTTTTCCAACAACGGGGACATGTATCTTCTCTTGGATGGTCACTGGATATATAGATAAAGACATAAAGATACAGACAAATAGACATTCAGCTCACATGTATTCATTAGTGATTTAGGGAATTTGGCTTCTTCCTTGTCCAACAAGTAACTCTTTCCTTGTCCTTTGTCCCAAGGTTCCTTTCTCCTGTTGCACAAGTTGATCTGTCCATAGGATAACGATGACCAAGGACTATATTGTTTTATTATTAGTTTTGGTTGAGGTAGTTGCCTCACGACCATGGAACGTGATACTGAGCCAGGCCTGAGGACGCTGCAGCAAGTGGCTGGAGGAGGGTTGCTATCTCAGGAGGTGAGTGAGGTGTGTCCTTAGCACAGTGCAAGGGACATTGTCATTTGGCTCTCCAAATGGTCCGGTTTTGTTAAATTTATACCTGTACAACACACCCTAGAAAGACTACACAGGTAGGCTGCCTGTTTCCAAATATAAAATATATGGCCATGGAAAGTATTGCAAGGTTTCATGGCTTGTTTTTTGGGGCTGTGAGGGACCTCATTTCATGCTGCCCAACTCTTCCTTGTTAGCAAGTGCTTTCTATTAGTGTTAATGAGCTGCGTGATGCTCCCCATCCACACCACGGGCTGGAAATACCCCTGCAGCTACAGCAGTCCAGGCTGTGATCGTATAAGATCACATATAGAGCAGGGTCTAGGCTGGACTGAGACAAACATCCACTGCTGCTCCTCAGCAGAGCCAGGGACATTCAGCATCACCGCCGCAGGATGTTGCACTCACCTTCTCCCTTGGTGCTCAGACAGGGTGCGGGAAAATGCATTGCTTTGGGAAACATTTTGAATTACATGGGCTAGGTTTGACCATTCGTTATCCCTGCAGATCCCATGATACCTTCTTGAAATTCAGGCGCACAATCCAACAGCCCCTGGCCAGCATGCTTAGCTCTGCTCTGTGGGGGAACCCCCCCATCTGCAGTGTCCTTTTGGTACCATGGCACACTGTTAAAGAGGCATCTATATCCTGCTTAAGAGGAGGCTTTATGTCAGCTGTAGATGAATTAAGTGCTGTGTTGATTAGATTTACAAAATCTTTTGGGATAAAAGTATTAAGTAAATACAAAATGATTAAAATCTAACTCTGTACAAAGAACGCAGTGTCCCTTGTATTTCCTCTTCTGGCTGGGAAACCAATGACGTTCGTAAAACTGTGGACTAAGAGTCAGTAAGTAGATGATTTTGCTTACGTTTCTTAAGTGACCGAGGACAACAGCTGGACAACGTCTGAAACGAGTGGACTATCAAGGACCGACTCCTTTAACTGCAATCTCCATCACGTTGAAAATAAATCATTGTCACCAGCAGTAGAAACATATATTTCCACACTAATTTAAAATAATGCAAGAACACTTTATTTATTTGCAAAATACACGTAACCTCCCGGTTATAAGTATAGACTTTCTCCTGTGAGAAGTGATCGGTCCCTCGGGAGATCTTTTCTCCCTATCCCTTGATGATGTCAGTGAGTCCTTGATTAGCTGCTGACATATGAAATTATGGGGGATCAGCAGGGTTAATGAAAGGCTTCTCTATATAGCCGTGCCCATACACTGTCTCCCTCTACTCTCCTCGGCTTTGGGTTGTATGGTGACCTCGGTGACAAAGTCAAGAGAGAAAATATACACTATGATATCAGTATAGTCTAATCAGCAGTTCTCTGTTAATATCTAATTATTTAATAAAGGGGCGATGAATTATTTGCAGCCCTGAGTTTTTACAAACTGGAGATGATTTCCGCAGAAGTGTTGTTCAACTGTCCCCACAGCATTGTCATTGATTAGCTCTGTCATGTTGAATATATTTTTGCAGGTGTGACTGGCGTAGGAATTTCCATTGTCAGCCTGGCGATGAAGGCAGACAGAGTTTGTCATTGCCAGGAAGACAACGGGTTTGGGCTGGAATCACCAGAAGGACAGATCAACCTGTGCAAGCCAAGTGGGTTTGTCCGTGCCCTTGGTGATGGTGGCTGGAAGGAAGTCAACGAGGAGAGCTGCTATTGCCAGCCTGTTATTCGGTACTGTTTAATTACTACAACTCTGTGCTCCTCCTAAATATACTTTAAGAGACAAATATCTGAGAAAGAATTCCTGCTTTCACAGTTCCCCATCTCCACCTTTGTTTTGATGAATAGGACTTTCAAGGAGCAGCCTTTCTGTTGTCCTTGAGAGGCTGCTGTTGGGTCAGCCCGTACTTTGGGCGATCTGCTCCCTTCTCCTTTGGACTCTGCTTGTAATTGCGGTCACCGTTGTGCAGCCTGGGTAGCCGAGGGTATTTGTACCTATTAATTCATATCATCCTCCTTTAAGGATTCAGCTTAGAAAAGATTTTCTGAGTTGGAATGACCTTAACATATGTCACGCTTCCTTCAGAATGGGTGAAGATTATTTCCATATTAATTACTGTTGCAAAGTTTTTCCTTCCCAGCTGCACACAATTCCCATTTCTTCTTTCCTCTTTGGGTTTTCCTTTTTATCACACTCCCTCCCTTTTGAGCTTATTCATCTATTCATCTTACTGTGGGGGAAAAGGAAAAAAAAAGAACGGTTGAGAATTTTTTTCTTCTGAAAATACTGTTCTTAATATACATTTATTTCAAAATATGTATGCATATATACATTTCTCCCTCCACCCACCCCAGCTGGAGACATGGAGTGTGACTGCGTGGGCTTCTTGTTCGTTGAATTTCCCGTAAGGACGGTACATTCGGTCTCGGTCTAACGAGGTGTGTGCTGAAATTTAAGCGTTTGTGTAGTCTCATCAAATTTAATGTGGCCTCTGTTTTGAAATGAGGAGCATGCAAATAAATTGACTGCATTTTGCAAAGCGGCTGACTTGCGAGCCCTGAGGGACAAAGCGCATCTCAGGGGAATGAATAGGCCGAGGTAATGGCTCTGAAACGGCAAAAACACAAAGGGGAGAGAGTAACACAAACAGGGGGAGAGACGTGATTTCAAAACCTGTTGGAGATACGCTTTTGCCAGACCTTTCCAGGGGAGGGAGAAGGGAAGGGACCTGTTGGGAAGTAGTGAAGCATCAAAGTGACAATGAAAACACTGGGATTTTAGAGCAGCCCAAAGGAGAGAGTAGCAACACTTGGGAGCTGCAGCTTAACTCCTGTAGGGCATTTGGGAGGGAATCTGGGCTTGTACCTCACTGCAAGATGAGCAGTACAAAGTTAAGAAGCATATAATCATGGAATGGTTTGGGTTGGAAGGGACCTTAAAGATCACTGAGTTCCAACCACTGCCCTGGGCAGGGACACCTCCCACCAGACCAGGCTGCTCCAAGCCCCGTCCAACCTGGCCTTGAACCCCTCCAGGGATGGGGCAGCCACAGCTTCTCTGGGCAGCCCGGGCCAGGGTCTCACCACCCTCACAGCAAAGAATTTCTTTCTAATATCTCATCTCAATCTCCCCTCTTTCAGTTTAAAACCATTACCCCTTGTCCTATCACTCCATGCCCTTGTAAAAAGTCCCCCTCCAGCTTTCTTGTAGCCCCCTTTCAGATAGTGGAATGGTGCTCTAAGGTCTCCCTGAAGCCTTCTCTTCTGCAGGCTGCAAGATTTAGCTTTGGGCATTTGTAAAGGTCTTGAGCTTTAGAAAGAAACCCCACGGGTGAGGAGGCAGGAGGATGGGAAGGCAGGCTTGGGAAGACTGGCAGAAAGTCTGCTGTCAATTTTGGGAGAAAAGCTTAGACAGGTTTTAGTGTCTTGGGAGAGAACCATCTGCTGGCTGGTCGCTTTCTCAGTTGCCTGTGTCTCTGGACCACACTGACCCCAGGGCACTCCCCAGGATGGTTGGGAAGTGAGTCCTGAGAAGGCTTTGGAGCTGAGTTTCCCTTTTATCCCTTCTGCAAAACATGAGACAAGGGTCCAGCAGCAACACACGTGTGGCCAAAAAAGGGAAATTATTTTATGGGCAAGGATTTGGGAATAATTCACCTGGGCTGAATAAAAACTTTAGTATGCAGTTCTGAGTGTTAAATGGGTGGGTGACGAAGGATGCTAATGTTGGTGTCACAAGTCTCCATTTTTGGGTGTGATTCAGAGTAAGCTATAGGTATTTGCTGGGACCAAAGCAGTTATACAAATGGAAACGCTTCTTTTTGTCTTTCCTTTTTGATTTTGCCCTTATTTGTTTTAAAACTGTTGTTTAACAGCTTCAAATACATTTGGCTATATCTGTATGTGTAATTAAAATGGGCCAGATCCATGGTCCTGCTTAGCTCCTGATAACGACAGCAGTTTTGGCTCAGAGAGTGTAGTCGTTCTCTTATTCCTAAATCCATTGCAAAGACACACTTTGGCTTAGCCGAAGTGCCAGGGGCATGCACATGCAACCTGATTTGATCTTTTAATAGGAGGGATAATTTATAGAGTGGAGAAAATGCTTCCTGCAGTTTATCTACAGGCAGGACCTCATACCATGGAGCAACGTGACAGAGATGCCACCTGGCAAGCGGGACCATGGGATGTTAAAACCCATTTGGCTGTGTGCTTTTTGGCTTACCATTTACTTCTGTGGCACCTTAGCACATCTGTGAGCTTAATTAGTTAGCAAGTTAAGGATAGGTTTAACTGTATACATACATGCTTTAATCAAGTAAAGTCCCAATAAACTAGGAGCAAACTTTTTTTTTTTTTTTTTTGCTTGTCATTTGTGGTAGAGCCATAAAAGCAGGTTTTTATTTCTTTTTCTTTCCAAGTTAAAAGCCTGCAGATCGTGAAGTAGTGGTTGTTTTTAAAATTATCTGACTTCTTTAGCACCAGCACCCTGTGCATTTGTGTCAGCCCCAGGTACTGGGGAATATGTGAGCACGCTTTTCTTTAGATGACTTATCAGTGTTTCCTCTGTAAAACATGTTTTTCTGTTTAGCTCAGACAGATTGGCCTTTTACCAGGCACTGGGCAGCACTCACCTCCTGAAACCCCAACCCAGCTCTCAGCCCTTCCTCCATCTCTTGGGTCGGGTGCTTGAGTGCAGGGTTTTTTCATAGATAAAGTGCTTTTCCCGTGTACCATTTCAGTCACCCCTATGGCTCTCAAATCACAGTTGCAAATAAGTCCAGGTTTTAAATGTCTTGTTGGTTTTACAGCCTTTGGTGCTTGATTGGAGCTATGTGAGATGGCCCTTTCTTAATACTGTGGTTTTTCACAGCATCCTGAATTAAGCACATGAGGTGATTTAGGCTTGAAGCTTCTAGGAAAGAGATAATTGTTCTTTTATTATTATAATAGATCAAAATAAAATCAGCTTGTGCTTCTGAAATGGAGAGTTTTTTAGCTGGAGAAGTGTACAGTAATTCTTTTACAGTGTTATCAAATGGCATAATAAAAAAGCAAAGAGCGTCTCATTTTCTAGGCTGTTTATTTTACACATCCTCTTTGAATTGATAAATATTTTTATTCAAATCTGGGGTTCTGTTTGGAGCATCAGCCACAGAAATGATCCAGTAAGTACAGCTTGATCTTAAAAGAGCTAATTTTTGTGTGTGCAAAAGTGTACAAATTATTTCATGCCTATATTTACACAAACAGTTAACTTACAACTGTGGATGCAAAACAAATATTAATGCATGCTAATGGCAATTAAGCATCTGAAGTGCCATTTCTGTATGCAAATACCAGAATAATGATGCTAAAAGAGTAACCAGCATTTACTTAGTACCTGTGGTATCTGGCTTACAGCTGAAATTATTGCATATAAGACTAAGTAATTCCTTGCACATTTTAATGAAAAATGCTTCTTTGCTGTATTGTTCTAAGAAAAATTTAAGAAGCCTGATATTATCAGACATCTTTTAGATTATTCTAAAAATCCTGTGTTGCTGTTCTTTTTTCATCAGTTTAGCATTCTTTGATAACTGATTGAAAACAGAGGTAAAGTGTCAGGTTCGGGATTCTCCAGTTTATGCAGGGCAGAATTACAGGCGCACAAAGTTTGCAGAGCAGATCTGGGTGAGCTGAGCATCACCTGGGGCTTGCCAGGACCTGAGAAATTCCCCCTCGAGCCGCTGCCTGGCTCTGCTGGTGTGCGGTGAAATGCAGAATTTTGAACCCAGACACGTGAAGCAGTGAAGAAAACACCCCAAAACTCCTGCCTTCATCTAGATACCTTTTATTAGTACTTCTCCCCCTCTCTGTCAGGTGTTTGAAGAGCAGGGCAGATCAGCCCATGCCCACTTGCTGTTCCCAGAATGGTGGTTGACTTAATATAAAAAATAAAAAATTTACACAGATTTTGTGCCCCAATTAGCAGTGCTAATTGGGGCACACAAGTAAATTGCTCTCTACCCTGTGGAGATTGTCAGCCAGTCAACCAGATTACTGAGTCACCAAGAGCATGACTCTAACCCTGAGTTACTATTTAATCAGGTGCAAAATCAGAGCTCCCTCCAGGAAGGACATGGTCCTGCTACTGGGTATCAATGAGTGAAGCTGCTTGGGGCTTTTTTTCCTTCCTTTTAAATCTTTTTTCTTTTCTTTTTTTTTTTTTTTTTTTTTTTTTTAAAGGCCAAAGTTTAGGAATAAAACCCTGAGTAGCCGGGAAGGAGACTGCTGGTAATTCAGCATCATGTTCTCAGGAAGAGGAGGGTTTGCCGGTACAATTAACTCCTTCACAGAGAGATATTTTGTTTAAAGAAACCTGGGCATCTTGTCTGTGATGTTGCCTTCAAATATTATAAAGCAGTGAGATAAACATAAGGTTGAGAAGAGACCTCCAGTGTCTTTGCAAGTGCATAAAATTGCGTTTGTGCATCCAAGTGCTTCGTGAACCAGGTGGTCAGAGTTTCCCAGACTGGGGGAAGGTGGGGAAAGGCACAAGTGGCTGCAGGGCAAGGTGACACTTCCGCTCACTGCTTAAAAATGTCCCGTTTGCAAGGAGGGAGGAGATGAGCAAATTTTACTGACATGGAACAATGCTAAAAATCATGTGGAGACACTGAAGAAGCTATATATCATATAGTGACACCCGTGCAGCTATGTATATGGCAATATGTAGTGGTTGTGGGTGGAGATCGTTGACCACATGCACAGTAATTAATATATAATTTCTTTCCAGGTGGGTGAGCAAAGGCTCGGTGAGCCTGTAACCTGGGCAGGGCTGAGGAAGGAATACGGTGATGCAGAATTGGATTAGTTAATCCGATGGTATGCTTATGTGCTTGAAAGAAAAATACCACTTCGGTAACTGAAGGTAACACCACTCAACGTTATTTTGGAACCTTTTTTTTACGAAATCACGTGCTCCTAAGAAGGGAAATATCTGAGTAAGGGTTCGGGGAAACAGCAGGAGTGGCAGGCAGTGTGTCAAGAAGGATGGTAGTGGTGAAAGTACAGACAGACCTTCTGACACCAAGAGGATAAATTTTGCTTCGAGCACCCATAAATTTTGCTCAGAAGCAGCAAATATTTTGGAACAAAAAGTGTTTTTAGAAAAGTATCACTAGTCTCAGCCAAGGGGCTTATGGGAGAACAAGCCCCCTCCAGTAAAACCCGCCTTGAAGAAGGCTGGAAGAAAATCTTAAATTAATTTGATTTTACAGGCTTTGGTGCAGGTTTTGACTGCAGGTACCGCAAGAGGCAAGGGCCTCTGTGAGAGGGGGTGCAGGGGATGCTGCCATCCCTTTCCTGGGGGAAGAGGTCTGAGAAGCACCTGGGCCACTTGGTTCTGCAGGTGTAAAATATCCCTCTATATTTTGTGGTGTCTTGGGAGCCATGGGAGTCACCTTAGCTCCATTCTGCTACATGTGGAGGCAGAAAACTAGCCTTCTATACCTGCTAAACAATTATTTATTTTTTTAAATAGGACGAAGTTGGTTAAGCTTGTTCTACTCTTGTTTTCTGTACTTTCACTGTCTTCCTACAGTGCAAATAACCCCCACGATGGTGAATGCCTTATACCCTGATGCTGAGGTGTTTTCTTCAGTATGCAGGTAAGGGAGAAGAATCTAAAAGTCCTGGTTCAAAGTCACAGCAGGATCCTGTAGCAAAAGCAGAAGCCAGATCCTCCGCACTAAACCCAGCATGGCAAAGCCACTCTTCTTTCTTATTTCTGAGTAGCAGGCAGCGGTGTCCATTGGAAAAGTGTTTTTTGGGGTTAGAATCCACTTTGTGGTGGTGGTGGTGGTGGGGAATTTTCCCTCCATCAAAAAAAAATATAATCCTGGAAATGTCTCTTAATTATAGATATTTTTACTACTTGAAGGAAGAAGAGCCACTGCCATTTTTAAAGGGAGAATGTCATCTATGCGTGTTTTAGGTTCTCTTTGGCAGTGTGTGATTTTAATGCTCTTTTTCTGTGGATGTCCTGGATGAAGATCTCTGTTCGGTCAATACTGAATGCTGACGACTCCAGCAGGACCCCACCCAGGGACACACGCTGGGGCTGATAAAACCACCTGAAGAGTAATAGCTACCGTGCTACTTAAACCACTGATAAAATAGCTCTATACATCTGAAAACTTGAGCAGAGCTTCAGAGGAGAAATAATTTCTCTTTCGGGCTCTTTTGTTTGTGAGAATCACTGGTTAATTGCTGTTCATGTTTTAAGATCTACAATTGTATTCTGATCCCAAAGGTCTTCGTAAGTTATAAAAATAACTGTGAGCTCAATTATGCCCTGTATGCCATCTCACTATTTTTTTTTTTTTTTTTAAATTTTAAGCACTTGTCTCCCTTGGAGTCTATTTTCTCCATTTTTAATGAAGTGGTGGTGTTGTATTATAGGTTGCAACACATAGACATGTGATAACTAATGCTGTATTTTCCATAAAACAGATAAATTCCATATACATGACAGCCTAAATTTTTTTTTGTCTCTCTTCTTTGATATTATAGTGGTTGCTGTGAGTAATTAGATCCACTAGATGGTGGTAAAGACCATTGACTATATTCTCCTGTATCTGGAAAAAAAAAAAAAAAAAAAAAAAAGAGAGAAAAAAAGTTAGAGTACATTTTAAAAATACCAAACCAATCCCAAACTCCTAACTAAACAAACATACCTAAATCTCGATTTTATACACTGAAACCAATTGTAAGCAGGAGGAAGGGGTAATGTTTTTGGACAGCGTTATTATACTATGAGGAGCTCTCCAAATTAACTAGTTTTGTCAGGATAAATATTGAGTAAAATGATTATGAATCATTGTGGCAAGTTTTAATACAGATCAGAAACTAAATTAATCTTGCTCTAACTCATGGATTGTGGCTCCCTTTTTCTTCAGATACAAATGAATAGTAAACAATATTTTGGCAATTTTTAGGTTAATCATGTAGAACTGATTACTCAAGAAGAATGCTATTAACATTTAGTCAATTTATACCCTACTATGTGACAAATGAAAATTAATGTTGCTGTTTTTAAGATATCAAATGGGTCATGATTTTAAGAAAAATGATTACCCCTAAAGATAACTGATAATGATGGCTAAAGGCAAGGAGCACCAAGCAACTTAGCAACATCCATAATTCCCTAAACAAATTCTGGGGAAAAGCAAATACAGCTTAGTCTGTCTGGTGGCTAAGTAGGCAGCACTTTAGGTATTATTTCTTGGGTGGTTTTGCTGTTGTTTTAAGTGTAACATTCCATGTTAATTATTTTTTCAGTCATTTCTCATGAAAAAGAGGCATGATTAATGGTGTCCCAACATCGGAAAGCAGATTTCTGGAGTTGAATACCATGTGCTTTGGTGAAGATGTAATAGTTTATCTTCCAAAATCAGGTATTCTTGTTGATGGAGAGTTTCTGAGTCTGTCTCTCTGCTGCGTCAATGCTGTATTGATAAAGAAATGTATTGCTACGATCAGTAGAGGTGATGCAATGAAAACTGCAACGGGCATTTGCAATAAGTGGGGGATGAGAAGTGCAAGAAAAAACAAGCAGAGGACAAAGTTTCTTAAGGGAAAGAAAATATTCTTCATTCTAGAAAGATGTGTTTTGTATCATGAGGCTGTTGAACTTAGACTGTACAAAGGGTTTTTGAACAGATGTGAAACAGGTATGACTTTATCTCATATCGTTACATTATGGGGAGCACTGGTGCCCGCATGCCTCAGTAAAGGGCTCTGACTTACTGCTTGCATCTCTTCATGTGTGCACATGAAACGTTGCTGTATTTTCCCATAAAATAATTTTAAAAGGTCTTGACCTTTAGCAGAACCAGAAAAAAAACCCCTGCCATCCCAGTGCTTCCTCTGTAGCTGGGCTGTCCTCGGGAGTGATTAATGGGTGCTTTCAAATCGGTGTGCACAAGCTCTCTAATGGAGGCGGTTCATTAAGGGGAACATTTCCATGTTTGTTTTAAATCACTTCTCACATTTTTAAAAATTACATTGCATATCGTAGTTTTAGCATCCACTATGATCAGAACAAAACTTTATTGATTTTAATAACTTTTTAAACCATAGACATTTAAAGGAGAGTTTTGGGGGGGAATTTTATGGTGCTTATGGCTCTTTTAGGATGGAAGACAAACACTCAGCTCCCGACTTTCCCGTGTAACAAGATACCCGGTATTTGTGCGTCTGTGGAGTGATTGCTTTCCTCCTCCGGTGCTCCATCGGCAGCAGTCCAAACCCAATCTGTATGACATATAGAGCCCATTTCAGCCTTACAAGAGCGCAGCCATCACCAAGTGGAATATATCAGTAACCATGCTGGAGCCGACCTTTGCAACCTAAGACGTCGGTGATTTGTGGAGGCTTGTTAAAGTTGGTAATCTACATTTCTCATTGCTTACTGTGGCATTTTCACTTTCTTTTTTTTCTTTTTTTTTTTTTTTTTTTCTTGTGGGAGGTTGCGTGCTGACCAGCTCTGGTACCTGAGTTGGATGTTTAGAAAAATTAAGTTTTTTAAAAGGCTGTAAAGGAGCACTCACGTTTGAGAGCAGCACCGAGATCCCAGTTTCTTTGGGGGATCGTTCCTGGCAGCATTTCCTTTCCAAATTTCTCAGGGATGGAGGAGTCATAGGTACTTCTTGCCTTTCGTGCAGGGAGAGACTGACAATGACTCAAACTTCCTTGAAAATTCCTTACATGAAATTTTGCTGCCAACCTAAATAAACAAAAAAAAGCCTTAACAAATTTTTTTTTTTTTTCTTTTCTGTCCCCCAAATGTTTCCTGAATATATGACCTAGATTGCACCAGAGCTGCCTGTCTTGGAAGAGGGATTTTCTGGATTTGAAGAAAACGGCCCAGCTATCAGTGGGCTGCATGAGTTCGAGCCGAGAGGCAGTTTCCCACCCAGCTCAGAGCAGTGAGTGAAGCTCACCGTCGCTTTCTCTGCTTGTTTTGGCCAATGTTGCTTGTGTCTACCAGCAGCAAGGGTTCATTTTGTGTGAAAATATTTTCCTTAGGTGTTCAAGATCAATTGAATCATTTGAGTGGAGGGTCCATGAACCCCGATAGCTTAAAATCTAGGCCTTTACTTGACACCTTGATACAGAGGATGCCACAAATAGTCCGTTGTTATAGGATCAGCAAAAAGTTAAATTAATCTCTAGGTAGTAAAAGTCATCATTGCTACTGAGATTTGCAGTTTTGGAGCTGCGTTGGAGATGAGAGTCTCCAGGATGTGCAAGCAGCAGGTGGTTTTCACGGATTTGATGTCACTTTTGAACCAGGTTGGGTCTCTGGCGCAGAAAAGTAAGTTTTGTATTCTGTATTTCCTTAGGAATTTTTGCAAATCACCTTCTTGAATGTGTATTATGCTGCTTCTTGATAAACTGAGTGTCCTTTTTCAACATTTAGCCCTATCCATTGTTTCTGTTTTATTTACTGAAGTTGTCTTAATGGCAATGAAAAAACCATTGGTGAATGAAGAAATAGTCGGTCATAATGGCTGTCAGGAAAATTCTGGTGTTATTTAATTTGTTCCTACATGGGCGCAGGGGACAATACATAAGAGTAAAGGGATTTCATAACAAAAGTAATGTTAAATTTCATTGTCAAATTCCTGCTTTGGAGACTTTTAAACTCATGCAGATTCCCCATCAAGACTTGAGATCAGGGAGGAATGGCTTGAAAGAAAAGCTAGGTGTATTACCTGCATTAAACTATCACAAAAGTCCATTGAAACCTCCGATTCAGTCATGGCAACCACACTTTAAAAAACAGTTTATTTTTTTATTTTTTCCCAGCCAAATATCGGACTTTGGTCTGCGACACTGTTCAAAAATGAAAATTACTTTCCAGAAACTGAAGCCATCAAAGTGATGGGAAGATGGATAGATGAAAGACAGGAGAGCAAGTGACCGAGTTTATTATTTACAAACAAGAGAGAAATAAGAGGAAAGGGTCGCAATTAAGAATTCTCAGAGGCAAAATAAAGCCAGCAGACGTGTTGCTGTATGGAGAGGGCAGAGGGTGTCACTGCGAGCTGGAGGAGGGACAGAGGACTCCCAGCCCAGCAGCCACTGGTGCCCAACCAGGGTTAGCTGAGACCCAGAGCCACAGCAGAAGCAAGGCAGGAGGTCAGGTTTTGCCCAGCAAAGGGTATGACACCGCGAAACAGTTAAAAAATGAGCAGAAAAATAAATAGAAATATATGAAGACAAAGGTGAGATGACAGAGGGGAGAGAGAGCTGCCTTGCACAGGCTGTTGAGCAATGCAAAAGCTGTCTGAGGCTGCTGGGCAATAAAATACTTCAAAGACTTCTCCTTAGTCATGTATATGCTGTAAGAGAAAAAGTTTTCTATGATCTTTTTAGCATAGGCATTTTAAAATAAAGCATAGAGAATGTGCACTGAAAGCCACATCACATTTAATGTGGCAAATCCTGTGATTATTTTTTGCATATAAAAGATATCGGATCAGAATCTACATTTAAAAAAAAGGTGGTTTTACTAATGTGCTTTTGGTAGTGTTGCAATGCCACATTTTTCTAGACATATGATCAAAAAACAGTTTCTTGAAATATTTTCTCTTCTCATATTGCATACAGGTTTCACAAACATGGTAAGTCCTAGAAAGCAGCCTCTTCTGACCCTTACAATGCCTTGAGAAAAGACTTACATTTTCTTTTTACTCTTCAAAGAGATTTTTACTAGTTCCAGTTAATCTACTAAACTTAAGTTGATCACAGTTTCTAGAACATGTCTTACTTCTGGGTTGCTGCTTAAAGTGGAAAGTGGCTCCCAAGTCCACAGATTTTCAAAAGGAGTTTTTGAAAACGTATTTCTCTACTAAGTCGGTCTGTCTTTACAGACTTACTCTGCTCTTAAATACGGCAATAGGAGCATTGCTTGTATAACTTAACCAGCAAGTACAGGTTTTAGTTAGCACTGAGCCAGTTAAAAGGAAAACAAAGTATTTTTTTTTAACCAACTCTAGCTCCACTCAGGCCTAAATTATTATTTTTTTCTTCACAAACGGGCATTTTAATGTGTCACTTTTCAGTTCCAGCTCAATAAACAACCATTTATTTACAATTTTAAAGCAATCTTCAGCCTAGTCAGGTAAGAATTATTTCAAAAGAATAAAAACATTTTCATTTCCCATCACTGCCAAAAATGAAAAGAACATGAGTTATGAGTCTTGCTATGTTGTCTTAAGTTGATTACTATGGAATGATTAAAAAACTAGCTGTGCTGTCATAGCAGAAGAGTACATTATAAGTGTAATAACAGCTTAGGGATACAATCCATCAATGCCGTACTTGGAAGAAGAAAAAAAGTTGATCTATTTCTTTGGTCATCATTTTCAGCATATTAGATGACAAATAATTGTACATTCATCAATAACAATAGATTAAAGTTGAAATGATTTATTGCTATTACACTGCTGGTATGATGGAGCACTAGGTCACTCAAGCATTGATGGGGTCTGTATTTAATTTTCACGGGTCTCTTAGCAGAAATAATAGACAGAGAGGAAACCACCTGAAACAAGGTAGATCAAAGTTGGTGACAAGTGATTTGTAGGTTTGTTCTTTGGGAGTGGTGGGCTGGAGGTGGCACCTCTCCTTCTTGGTGCTCTGAACCGCTACATCGGGCGGCCCCTCACATCCTTGCTCAGCCAAGCAGCCTCAGAAGAAAACCTTGAATGCCATTCCTGAGGGTCAGGCCAGTTAATAAGGAGAAAATTATCGTGAAACTTTTCTGATGTGAGAATTCTTCTATGAAGCATTTTTATTTACTTTCAAAATAACACAGAAGGGAAAACAGCACCATTTTTCAAAGGCGGGAGCAGGACTTGCATTAAAAAGCAGAGACATTAATTTGGAGTGTTCTCTCAGCTTTTAAACTCAAACTTAGTTATTTTCCTGAGGAATTTCTCCAAAGAAACTTTGCATAAATATCTGGCAATAACTGTGTCACATCCTGTCAGAGTATCTACCGGAGTAGACCTGGTTAAAGGTTTCTACTGAAACATTTTTTTGAACTGGACTTCACCATTTCATCAGCACCCGCGTAGAAATGGTTGGGGTCTGATGGCTCTGTGGCAGTCCCTGATTTCCTGCAAGCCATTTCCAGCAGCCCGCGCTGCTGCCTGCTACCCTATCTGCTTTTCTGCAGTTACTGGCTCAAAAGTGGGCAAATCATCTTGGTTGCCTCTTACTGAAGACCTCAGGGCTTCCAGCACCCGTTGCTCCGAGAAAATCTGTAACATAATTAATTCCTGGGTACCCCTCAGCTGTAGTTTTTACAACAAAATAGTGAGATTTCGATTGAGCAACATTTTTTAGGCTCCTAGATATTGACGCAATTTTCATGAAACTGAAACTCTGCCTAGAAGAAGATAGTTTTAAAGTTAACTTAAGTTTATAATGATTTCTGCTATTGTATTGATTTTATGAAGAGGGAACTTTCCTGGTTATATTAAAGAGGTTTAGGAACTTTCTCTGCATTTAATGAGCTTTATGATGAGAGAGGGGACTGCTAAGAGTCAAGATCTCTCTTCCTCTTTAGCCAATAATGAAAAAAATTTGTTTTGATAACATTTATACTTAAGGAATTTCAAAATAATAATTGATATGTCATTTAACACCTCAATGAAATAAGGGAGAAGACAGAGAATTGATCTGGGTCAGTTGCTGGGAAGAACTCGGGAGTCATCTCTGTATGCTCTGCTGCCTAAAACTTTAGGATATGTATCAAAAATGCTGACCAAATTAAACTGCATTAAAATTTCCTTAATTAGAATGTCTCTAAAAAGCTCTAGAATATTCTTTATTTCTGACAACATTTATAAGCTCGTCTTAGTACTGTCAATAGTTTTATACATGGCAGAGCTGAATTCAGCATTGGATGGTTCAGAAATAACTTACTACTACTACTACTACTACTACTACTACTACTACTAGTTATCGTCATCATCATTATCTAATCCAGTAAGATAGTTTCCTTAACTTTGGAAAATTCACTGAGTGTCTAAATAATATATCTTGTGGTTTTTGTAATTTGTAAAGCAGCTTCAATAGCTGGCCATGTGATAATAAGCTGGGATAGTAGAAGTAGCTGCTTTATTTAAAATTAGCAATTGAATTCACATGATTTTTCCAGCTAAAACTCTATGGAGATGAATTTTTACTCTGTTCCTCTGGGAGGCACAGGCAGCATCTCCATAGGCTAACACCATTAAAAGTTAGAGTAAGTTGTGTGAGGTCTTTAAACTACAGAAATATCTGGATTTGTACTACTTGGAAAAGCCACACCTGCCAATAAGTTGCCAAAAGTAAGTGACACGAATAGCAAAACACTTTTAATTTTCTGTCCAGTCAAATCTTAGTATTTCACACTCAATTTTCCTTCCTCAGTAATCTAAATAATTTCCCACCTTGCTCATGATGAATGTCTTGCCAGTTCCTACTCAGTCCTTCCACTTTACACAACCTAATTAAAGAAAACATTCCATGATTGCCTATTTTTCCTCATGCATGACAACCTATTATTTTTTCTACCACCTGATTAGGACTTTATTATCCTTGGATTTAGATTGATTTGCTGGGCACTTTAATAAAACACTACTTAGTTTGATTTAAAGGGCTACAGGTTTCAGTCATTCATAGAATTACTCTTATAAGTAACTCACATTCGAAGTACTGTATAGTCTCCATGAAAAGGGATTCGAGGGTGCCATGGTATTAGCTTAAAGAAATGAGAATCACAGGTGGTCTTCCAGTTGTGCGTGTTGTTAATATTTCTGTTGTAAGCAGTCAGAAGAGGACATTTTGCAATATAATTTGTCACGGGTGATAAATCTGTTTCATCATTTCTGTCAAGAACGGATCCCGTGTATTAAAACTACTATAAATATTTTCTCAAGATAAACCAAAACTTTCATATGATTAAATAATAATACATTTATGATGACAAATTACATTTACTATGTGTTATCTGAAATGCGAGACAAAATTAGGTAGTTAAAGTTCAAACGGATGGAGATCAGTTTTGATTTAAAATCAAGGGAATTTTATTAAGTAAATGAGATTTTCATCATTATTTTGTTATATCTAACATTCTCTTCTTTCAGAAATATTACTTATGAGCTTATATGATGATTTTCAGAAAAAACAAGTGAGCTTATATAATAGAAAAATGAAGTCCAGTGAAAAGTTCAGGAGTAGTTAAATGCCAGGGTTATTCTTGTCACCCTTGTTGATGGCTTTGAGCGTTGGCAAGACGAGGAGAGGTCTGCAGGCTGCTGTCCCTGCCCTGGTGAAGCTTTGGGGTCAGTCTTGTCACACCTTACTCAAATCATTTCTGACCACTCATGCTTTCTTCTGAAGCACTTTCTGACGACTGAAGATGCGGCTCTGTTTCCTACAGCTCTTCCTCTGTCTGGGTGTCGAGGAGCTTGGAGAGCACAGCAGGGCTTTGCTGTGTCCCATCCACAGGCTTACTTCAAGAAACCAGAAGGTAGTAGATGAATGTTGACATATCAAAGTTTGTTTTCAAAAAACACAGTTCTTTCAGCTTTTGCTACTGTTCATCCTTGAACAGAATGAAACTTTCTTACCCAAAAATGTCTGCGAGGTAGCTGGCACCAAACACTCACATCTTATGGCTTGCTCCTTCTTGTAGGAGATGTACACTGTAGAACACATTGGGTTGTGACCCTGGTCTACCTGCTGATGTATTTAAACTTAGGCCTGGCTTTATATCTTGCTCCATAGGAACATAAATGCTTGACGTGTTTGGTTTATTTATTATGAAAGTAACCTTTTGCTGGCAAATTGGGTACCAAATGGCTGTATCTTTGTACCTGGGACATGCAGCAGATCAGTATGGGTTTACACGAGCAGATGGACACCACCAACAACTACTTAAGATACGGAAAATTTTGTGTCCTGTGCAGCATTTAGTAATATGCTTAAAGGGAATCATGTGAAAAAACTCATTTTGTACCCACATGCTGTGAAATTGTTTCATCCTTCTGGCGCGGGATTGCTCCAGCAATGAAACAGCATCCATTTCTTACTGGCACATGGGACAAAAGAAACTAGTCTTCTCTCTTTCCACGATACGTAAAGTATGTTGTCTGCTGTTTCTCGTAATTTCTTCCTGAATAAAAGTGCTTTTTGTACTGGAGGAGCCAGGTATGTGTGGATGCACTTTATATTCCTGATCGTCCCAGTAAATCTGTTAATATAATTACTCACATGCTTAAATTTAATCGCTTCTGCGGCTGGAGAGCAGAAAGTGATTCCTTGAAGGGGAAATAATTTTATTTTGTGTCTGGTTTACTAATTTCCCTGTTTTTTGGGCACTTTAAGAAGTGGAGAAGAAGGGGTTTGTATTTGCATGAAGGCGGGCTGCAGAGACTATTATAGTGAAAATAAACAAAAGGATCGTATAAAAACCAAGTTGTAGTGCTAAAGAGACTTAATAGCTATAAACTGGTAGCTATTAGCTTCTAATTACTCTCAAATAATTACTGAATAGAATAGTAAATGTTATTAGCTTACTTTAATATTCAACATAAAACATTGCTTCCAACAATAATTTACTGTTTGTTCAGCTTTAATATATACACATGTAAAACTGGGCCACTTTGTAAACATCCTTAATAAACTGAATTACTTTCAGAGTTGTGTGGAGGAGACCTATACGCTGTATGGCCATACTCTGCTTGCATTGAAGTCCCTTTACTCTGAAAGCAAACTTAAATACTGAAAAAGAAAAGAGAAACAAACAAAGAGGAGAATGGGAGTTAGATGTGTAAATGTTTGGTTCTGATTTCCAGAATTTGGGAGCACCATTAGAGCTCAGGTATTGCACCTGCTGCCTGCAGAACTCTGGTTTCACTTGCTGGCCAGCATCTCTGCTGGCGATTTTGACTTGGTGTCAGGTATATCATAGAATCATGGAATAGTTTGGTTTGGAAGGGACCTTTAAAGATTATCTAGTCCAGCCCTCCTGCAATGAGCAGGGACATCTTCAACAAGATCAGGTTGCTCAAAGCTTCGTCCAGCCTGGCCTTGAACTCCTCCAGGGATGGGGCAGCCACAGCTTCTCTGGGCAACCTGTGCCAGGCTCTCACCACCCTCACAGCAAAGAATTTCTTCCCCACATCTCATCTCAATCTCCCCTCTTTCAGTGCCAAACCCTTTACCCTTGTCCTCCCTCCCCTCCCTGATCAAGAGTCCCTCCTCAGCTTTCCTGGAGCCCCTTGAAGGACTGGAAGGGGCTCGAAGGTCTCCCCGGTGCCTTCTCTTCTCCAGGCTGAACACCCCCAACTCTCTCAGCCTGTTTTCATGGGGGAAGTATATATATATATTTATAAAATAGTATATATATTATCAGAAGGAGCTGATTATTTTGTCCTGACTTAGTGGCATAATTTATAGCGTGTCATCTTCTTTGGAGAAGTTGTACAAATCTTTGCCCCCTACAACTGACCTGAGACCTCATTCTATTCCTGAAGGAAAAGGCCTTGAGTATTGATGTATCAAGAATAAAAGCCTACTGTATCTTTAGGGGATCATGTAATATCCAGAAAAAATAGTAAACCTTCAAAGTCCCTGAAAGAGGACTTTATTTATAACAAATACTTGTTTTCCATCAATCCTCCAGTTGTAATATTGTTTTTCTTTATTTTTGCTTCAGAACCATGGAGCATCATGTCATAGCATCAAGAAATGGAGTATCAGATAATAATATATATTTTTTTCCTTAATGCTGTATCTCTTCTTATACTGCTCACTTTTCTAGAGCCCTTTTATTCACTCTATTTTGTGGATTAAGTTTTTAAATTTCCATTTCTGTACATTTCATTCAGTCTATTTCTGGGCTTCTTTAAATTTCTCTTTAAAAGTTGAGTTTCCACTAGAACAGCATTTCCAACCATTTCTAGGCTTGCCAGCTGCCTCTAAAAGGTAAATTTCTAATATATTGCTG
Organism: Numenius arquata; assembly: GCF_964106895.1. NCBI lineage: Eukaryota > Metazoa > Chordata > Aves > Charadriiformes > Scolopacidae > Numenius > Numenius arquata. The sequence goes on from NC_133578.1 coordinate 3,548,121, forward strand.
AATTCTCCCTGTGTGTAACTTGGTTACATCCCTCAGTCTTTACAGTAACAGCCTCTTTCCTCTGTGTTTTCTATTTTCACTTTCAACTAAAAGCATTGAGTCTATTTTGATGTATCTGTTGTGCCAGTGTGGAGTGGTGGGGATGAAGGAGGATGGAGCACTGTAGCTTTATTGTATTAGTGGAATAGACAGGGGCAATTCAGAAATGATTTCTTTCTCCTCCTCCACTGTCACCCAAGCCCTGGTCCTTCACCTCATTGTCATGTGGTGGAAGTATACGCCTTCAGCTTATGGCCTTACTGTTAGGTGTGAATTTACATTTTATTCCTTTGCTAAGGATATTTTGCTGTAGATGAAAAGATGCTTTTATAAATCCCGACTGACTTTCTTAAGCCAAGCTTTAAGAGGTTGACACCCGATTTGTGCAGGGGAAAAGGGACCCGTCAGGCATCTTCCCATGGCAAGCTCAGGTGTACATGTATCTGTTACATGCTCAATTACACACCTCCAATCCCCAAATTCTGCTTTTTATTCACTGAATTTCACTGAATTTCACTGAATTTTTTTAGAGTTGGAAGGGACCGTATAGATCATCTAGTCCAACTCCCCTACTGAAGCAGGATTGCTTAGAGAATGCTACTCAGGACTGCATCCAGGCGGGTCTTGAAATTCTCCAAAGAAGGGGACTCCACAACCTCCCTGGGCAGCCAGTTCCAGGGCTCTGTCACCCTCACCGTGAAGAAATTCTTTCTCATATTCGAGTGGAACCTCTTATGTTCCAACTTGTGCCCGTTGCCCCTCGTCCTGTCACTGGGAACCACTGAAAAGAATCTGGCTCCCTCCTCCTTCAACCCACCCTTGAGATACTTATAGGCATTAATAAGGTCTCCCCTCAGCCTTCTCTTCTCCAGACTAAAGAGTCCCAGCTCTCTTAGCCTTTCTTCATAAGGGAGATGCTCCAATCCCTTAATCATCTTAATCATCATTCATGTAGAAGGATGCCCATGCTGGGGCTCAGAGGGAGAGAGAAAAAGGGGTACCAGAGCTTATTGCCAGCTCTTCTAAATGTAGCCCTTTATGCGTTTAGCAAGCATTAATCTTGTTTTCTTTGATTTCGCCTGAGAGTGAGAATGGATAACTTTTTGCTTTTCTGTCTGTAATAATGAAGCTTTCCTGATGTGGACAATTAAGGACTTTTTTGTTCTTTGGGAAATTATCTAGGTGCGTCACTCAGCAGTCTGCACAGCTGCAGCACCAGGCAGCTCCGTGCCAAAGGCGCCTCGGCTAATTTGTGAAAAGAATCAGTGAGGTCTGTACTTAGCGGGGCTTTATTTAATTTCACATTTCTTTCTATCTTTTTCTTTTTTATTTTTTTATATATTTTTTTTTTCCTGTAATTTCAACTTGCTCACAAAAGTGTGCGCCGTGCAAGAGACGGATAGGCAGAGCGAGAGGGCAATCACGGCGCGAGACGATGAGATGGGGATCTTCAGCTCAGCCGGAGCCCAGGCGGCTCCAATTCCTTTTAGCCTCCTGAGATTTATCACGGGATTCAGGTTTTTTTACAAGTATTGTTTGTCATTGAAAGAATTCCAAAGACCCCCTTTTTGAAAAGGTTCTTAGGGTAGACGGATTTTGGCCTCTAAAGCTATTTTAAAAGTGGGCAGAGAGACCAAAATCTACATTTAAATTTCATATAGTTTTGCATATTCATAATCCAATCTTTCCTTCCCTCAGCACTGAATAAATAGACTGTTTCAGTGCTCCACCATTTTTAAACTTCATCGTTGGAGATAATCACCCAAATACATAATAACAACATCATACAAGTACAAGAAAATATGTTTGAAATTTCCTTTTTATTGTAACATAAGATAGCGCCTCCAAAATCCCAAACTGAATTGCTTTTCAGTAGATAAGCATCAAAAAATACATTTCCTGCTTTCGGTGAAGGTGCAATAAGGTGCTATATCAGTGTAATAGTTCAGAATGATATGCTCTAGTAGTATTTTGATGAATTACATGATTATAGCTAAAATGAACACTTTCATCATGCCTGAATTAATAATGGTGGTATGATTTGGCAAGTACTCCTGCAGTGTTCTTTAACTCATCACTTCAGAAGACAGAGTTTTAGAGCCCATCCTTTGTCTCGGGGAAACACAGGGATCCTTTACGGTTTAAAAACACAAGAAGCAGGAGAAATGTGACAGCTTTAAAAGGAAAAAAAGAAACTAATGCATGCATACCTTCTCAAGCTCATCATGACTTAATTGGTTTATTTTTCACTGCCTTATTCCAATGTCTAAGGCACCTACAACTGTGTCAAAAAGAAAAAGATCAGTATTTTTTCGTGTTTGGTGTGTTTTATTGCAAATGCTGTGTTTCCAAATGATTCTAAAGACCTTATAAGGACATAATTTTCTCTTAAACCATTGGTTTTACTTTAGAACTTGGGTAATCAGTATATTCATTTCTTTGTCTTCCACGTTAATTAGCATATGACCGAACCCACACCACTTTGGCTATTTTGAGTGAAGCTGTATGGATGTGCCCATTTCAGAGCTCCTTGGCATGGTCCAACTGTGTGCGTTAAAATTTCCCACACTGGGCTCTTCCATAATATTGCAAGTACGTGTGTTGGTACGGCATTGAGAAAAACCTGCACTGCTGATGAAATTATAATATTATTTGGCTGGTAATAAATGAAGGCTCTGAGTCTTTACAGCTGTCATTTAATACCTTTAATGAGAACTAATTTTACTTGAAATAAGAATAATAATAATCAATCTACTGTAGATAAGGAATGTAAACTTTCACAGGCTATTGTGAAAAATGGTGATGCACAATGCATCAAAAACATCTGGAACAGATGTTTCTGTAATTATGATGCACCTGATGATTATGCTGTGTTCCCTGGCCTTTGCTGGTACCCTCGAAGCTGGGTGATGTTACGAGGTTGTGCTGGTGCACTGAACTGGAAGAGAGGACATACTGTCTGGGGCAAGACCTGTCTTCTCTGTTTTCCTAAGTGCTTTCTATCCATTGAATTTTGCCTCTTGGTTAATTATTATCTTTTATGTTTGTGTGAAATAGTAATTTTCTGCCATGAAATATCTCAAGTCTGCTGATGCAGAAAGTCAAGTGAATATACGCACACTATTTTCTGAACCCAAGCTATAGGAATAGTAATATATGGGGCAAATTAGATTATAAGGAACATCTTGTGAGGTTTAGTATAGTTATATATATGTGATATCTATGATATTATGATCTGTGATATTACTATCTACGCAGGAGTACATGATTTTGTATCTTACTCTTTAAAGAATCTTATAGTTGAAGGCAAAAATGTAGGAAAGGCTTGGGACACCTGAGAAGGCCACCTCAAATGAGAGCAGAGGAAGATCAGCTCCAGAGTGCTTTGTATATCTTTTATCTAAAGCTGTTAGATATCTCAGCATAACCCCTCTGTGGGGCTGTGGTTGGTAGTGACAAGGGCCAGGTTTCTGGTCACTGCTAAATATCTATCCAAACCTTAAGCAGAAACTTGGTAGAATAAAATTAAGCCATGTGGATGCTTAGTGAGCACCTTGTTCACAATTACATGTTCAGAAGGTTTACCAAAACAGGACCAATGTCTTGAAACATTAAACTAAGAGGGTGATAGCCAACGCTTCACTGAAAAGAGTGATAGCCAGTAAACAAATACCTCTTTCCCTCATTAGAATAAAAAGCATTTAGCAACCTTTTTGATTTCTTGGTAGGACAACAGCTAAGCCAGGTGGATGTGTTTGCTCCCCACAACAACACCCCTTTGGAAGTTTGTCAAAGCTTGGGTTTTTGCCCCTTACCCTGGTGTGGGTAGAGAAACATCATGCAAACTGCATGATCACTTTCATGGGCTGTAGAAGCTATAAATGACTTAACTGGTTTGGGTTGCTTTTTTTTTTTTTTTTAGATTTTGGTGCAGGATATATTAATTTTTGGCACTCTAATACTGTAAAATCTGTTAATAGCTTGCATGCACAAGCACAGCCCCAGCTTAGCTCCTGTTATAATGAGACAAATTGTAATTCTTAATTGAGTTCTCCTATGGAAATATCAGGAATATAAATTACAATGTCACTAGAAAAAGAGAAAGGGAGGAAAGCCCTTTTTACAAGCCTCAGGATGATAATTTATAAATAAACTAAAACTAAGAAGCCTTAACAAAAAATCCCTATGGAATCCAACATTAATAGCCTTTACTTTTAATCTGATACAATAAATCTTGCAGCTATGTATCCACAACAGAAATAACAGAAACCAGGCCAACGTGGAATAGGTATGGGGGAGTTGGAGAGAAACGTGTCTTTTCTTTAATTAAAAGTATATGGTCTTTTTCTGATATTCCAAAGTCAACCAGTCATTCCTGCCAACTTTCTGCCAATCAGTTTGCTCCAAAGAAGGGTTTTTTGGTTGAACTCATTGCCTAGAAGCAATGCAGCATTGCCAGAGCTTCAAAATCCACATGTTCTTTGGAATTTTGAATATTCATTTTGAGAGCTGGTCTTCAGACCCCGGTGCTGTAATTACACGAGGATCTCAGATTTCTAGCTGTCTTGTGAATTGCAAGGAAACCTGAAAGTCAAATATTAACTATTTTTATAATATCATGATTCTTTGGGAGTGTTTTTTGAATAGGAGCAAGGATACTGTCAAAAATTTTTCCAAATAGAGATATAGTGAGTTTCTGCAGTGTTAATGGTGACTGAGAGGAAAGTGCAAGATGTGGTGTCCTGTGACATATGATGGACATGATGGAAGGTATGAAGGACATGGACCTGTTGGAATGGGTCCAGCGGAAGGCCATGGAAATGATCAGAGGGCTGGAGCACCTCTCCTATGAAGACAGGCTGACAGAGTTGGGGTTGTTCAGCCTGGAGAAGAGAAGGTTCCAGAGAAACCTTATAATGTCCTTCCAGTACCTGAAGGGGGCTACAGGAGAGATGGGGAGGGACTTTTTATCAGGGAATGTAATGATAGGATGAGGGGTAATGTTTTTAAACTGAAAGAGGGGAGATTTAGATTAGATACTAGAAAGAAATTCTTTACTGTGAGGCTGGTGAGACACTGGAACAGGTTGCCCAGAGAAGTTGTGGCTGCCCCATCCCTGGAAGAGTTCAAGACCAGGCTGGATGAGGCTTTGAGCAACCTGGTCTAATGGGAGGTGTCCCTGCCCATGGCAGGGGGGTTGGAACTCGGTGATCTTTAAGGTCACTTCCAACTCAAACCATTCTATGATTCTGTGGCTGGAGGGCAGGATAGGACATGAACAGGTCCTCAACTCTGTTCATAGGTGCTAGCAGAATGAAGAAAATTAATCTACTACCTATGTTGCACACCAATAATGGGAACTAAGGATTTTCATAGCCTCATAGTATTGCCAGCACCCTACATTCAAAGATCTTTAGCTAGATATGAGAAAAATCATGGAATGATCTTAAAACTGTGACAAAACCCAGCAACATTGGCCTTCTTAGGTTTTTTCTGTATACTTATTTTTACTTGTTTTTTTTTTTTTTTTTTTTTCTACAGAGAAAAGCCTTGTTGAGTCTGCAAGATGGAGGAGTTGAAAATGACAGTTGTTCCTTCAAGAACCTGCAAACATGAAGCCCCAAATTTAAGCTAAACTCTTCACTTATTTCATGAATGGTGACTTAGATGAAGCAAGCTGCCTACCCCTTTGAACACTTTTGTGAGGTAAGAACCAATATTCTGCATAGGCACAGTTTTTCTGGCAGTTAATGGGTTAAATAGAAGATAATTTTCACTATTAAAGACCAACGCCAAAATGATGTAGAAGTATTAAGTTTATAGGACCAATGAACATAGATACTCCTCAAAGCAGAGGCAGACATCATGATGTAGAATTGATAAATATTTATATATATTAAAATTTGAATTTATTTGACAGACTCTATGACTGGGCAGATAAACACATATCTCTGATTCAGTCCTGATTCCATCCCCTGACAGTAGCTTAAGGATCATGACTTTGAACACAGCTGTAGAGCAAAGACCATGAACTTCAGAGGAAGTGGAACACAGATATTTAAGGTAGAATTTGCCTTGTTATTTGCATGTCAATTTTCCGTTCAGACAAACCACAGTACTATGTGTACTTTTTCTCAGCTCAGAGTGCTCTTTTCCCACTGATTGCTTGGGCTCATGCGGCTGGTTCTTATTGCATCTGGTGACGTATTCTCCAAATTAACCCTGAAAAAGAAAAACCTTATAAAAGAGAAATCTTACCTTCCTTTTGGGTATTTTCTTTATTGTAAATTGTGTGAACATGAATGGGGTATGTACAGATCTCCAGTGTTGGGCCTAGTGCTGCTCGGTTTTAAAGATCATAACCAGAGGAGTTATGCCAAAGCTATTTTTTTGCGTATAATTTTTAGTAACAGAAAAGGGGCATAGCCTCAACTCCATTCCTAAACCAGAGCAAACTGAGAAACCCACAAAGTCAGTGGCTGGGTTGACTTGTGCTTTCTGGAATGTGAAAACATCTGACCAAAATTGTATTAACTGAAGATTAAGTGAAAGAAAAAAAAACAACCCAAAGAAATGTCACCCTTTTCCAGAGCGCAGCTCTGCCACGAGCGAGCATGACTCCGTTGTCGTGCACTCGGCTGTAATTGCCCATCCGACGGCGAGCTCAGAGATTAACATCACCGTTCTTAAACCATAGGCTACATATGCCAGATCGCGGCGCCTTGTGTCAAGCCACTTAGGCATGAACCATCAGTGTAGAGAGTGTTACTAAACGCTCTTATTTTTAGGTCATGCAGATGCAGATCATCCTGAGTATTTCTCTGGACAAATTGCTAATTGCTACCTTGCTCAAAAATCTGTTGGACGTTCCCTGTATGCTGCATCTGATTGTGATTTTATTTTTTTTTAAAAGCAATACAAGCAATAATATGAAGCTCACTTATGAGGCCTGCATAAAATGGTGTATAACAACCAAGTACAGTAAATTAAACATGATACTCATTACATAAATACAATTATATTTATCAGCCTTTTATAACCACACAAAGCATTTACCAGTAAGAGTTATTTTGGAGTAGATAATTCCCAATTAACTTTTACTACTTTATTTTTGCTAATTTAGTTAGATTTAATTTTTCAAATAAAAAAAAAAAAGCTGTATCAAATGGCATCTCTAACTATTACACTGGAGATGAGATATAATTAAAATGTTATGTATATGGAATTGCAACTGATGGGAACCTCGGCTTAAACTCTTATTTTTGTCTTTATTTGATTGTTGCCTGCACTGCACAGATAACATGATTGAATTGCAAGATGGCTGTCTGCCCACAGTGCCAGCACTCGGAGCTCGGAGAAGGGAGGGGAGGGAAGAGCTTGAAAGAAAAATTACCTAGAAAATCAAACTGGTCAAGATCTGGCCTTAAATGTGCTGAGGAATCCTCTGAGAAGGCCTTAATCGGCCATACTATTTTCTTCTGTGGGGTTGGGCATGAAGAATGGTGGGCTTCCATGGGTCCAAGGCGAGAGTGGCAGCGGTGTAGGTGCCTTTCTGTACTGTGGACATGAAGTAACTCATGCATGAATTGCTCATCAGCCTGTTATTAAAATTTGTGATTCTACTGCCTGGTTTGCTACCAAACCTGAGCACCACGCAAAGCCTGGGACTGCTTCCTCTACACGAGGAAACATCCCTGTGTCTCAACCTGGATGGTTGTGATTGTGAAAGAAGACCCCATTTAAAATTGCCAACAAAACTCAAAGTTCAAGCCAAGCTGGTCACTTGGGTGAGGTATCTTTCCCAGTGATTTGAGTTTCAGTGGCTCATTTCAGCTCTTTGCTTTCTCAGGGGTGGTGGTGAGAGACAGAGTCTTTCTCAGGATAAGTAACACACAGGGAATCTATTGGCAAAGTCTCATCATAGTTTTATTGTACTTTTTAAAGAAATCCTTCAAAGTAAAAAGAAGAACGATTCTGAAAAGGCTTCCTACCTAGCTTTTCCTTTTTTGTTTTTGGTTTTGTCTTGAGATACAGGATTGAAAATCTATAGTTGAAACAGAGGGTAATGGATTTAGCCATGGAAATCCTACTATGGACACGTTGTGTCTCTATTTCCCAGTCTCTAAAACAGGAATAGTCTAAACAGTCTCCCAGAGAATCCCTCTCCTGGCAGGATTAAACGTACTGATTGGTGTTTAAGGCCACTGGCTTTACAGATTTTGGCTCGGAGGGCAGGGGGTCTCCGCACCCTTGGACATTGGGTAGATGCGCTCAGTGATTTGTCACAAGGGGAGGTACGGTGGAAAACGCACGATATTATTAAACCGAACCTCTCTTAATTTTGCCTGTCACTAATAATTAAAATGTAAATACAGTGTTGCTAATTGTGTTTCAGACAATATGACTTTAAAATGAAATAAATGTGAACTCCAAGTGTTCAACACTGCTCTAAGACAAGAATTAATGTGTTTCAGCAGGGAAGGGGGGCTTTGCTGATGGTAAATATCAGAGCTATCTTTCTAAAGGCGAGGACAGTTACAGATCCACTGTTCATTACTTTGGATGTGTCACATTTGCTAGTATGACAAGATGTATTATGGACGAGGAATTTTACAGATGGAGAGAAATATCCATGTAAGTTGTTTATTTGATTTTTTTCAATATTTTTTCTTTTCTGTACTACCCTGTCCAACCTTGGGATAATGGAATTATTTTATGCCTTCTGCACTATCATCAGGCTTTGGATGGCTGCACAAAGGCCACTGGCAACAGAATAAGATGGCTGTAAAAAAATGCAAAAAATTGGGATAGAAAAAAAAAGGTACAACCAATAACTTGCCCTTAAATTTAAAAGGAACTAAATGAGGAACTTCTGGACAATTTATCTTGCTGTTTACAGATAACAAGTCACTTTGTTTTTATGTGCTCAGTCTAGTATTCCATAATTTATTTGAAAGAAGATGAGAAATAATGTAGATAAATGATGAAGTGTCAGGGTCTGACGCTCTTAAATGAAGCTATTATGGTCAAAGAGAAAACGTAAAACCTGCGGCTCATTATGAGAGCGTTCTACTTGTCAGTTAAGTGAAAAGGCCTGGAATGATTTCCAGTTTATTTGTCATTGCAGTTATTAAAGCTGTCTTTTTGGTGCCATGAAAATGAATTGAAGACTTTATTCGAAGTAAATTTGTACTAAAGCTTTCAGATGTATCTTATGTGAGTTCAGTGAGGCAAGAAAACAGCTTAAAAGCTGAAATATTACAAGAAGGCAACTACTGAAGTCCTGAAATGCACAAGAATATAAAGTCTGAGGAAGTTACACAAATAAATGAAGTATTTCATCTCTTGGGAAATAAAGCTTAGTTTTACTATATCGTACACTTAGACAAAGAAATCAGCCCTTGTTAGTGGCAGCAAAATATTGTCTTTCATGGACTTGTGCCTGGTGCTTACTTTTATATCAAGCTATTAATTTTGGGACAAGTTTATCAGAGAAGTGGGGCTTCTCTGTTCCAGTCTGCGCGGAGCATCTTTAGAAATACCATCTCCAAGTCAAAGAGTAGATATTACATAAATGGCAAGATGAGGCTTTTTATGGTCCTCATGACTAATGCAGTTCAGCAGCAGGACACAACGATGCGTGGGAGATATGGGGCTGGGGAGACCAGCCCAGAAGGATCCCTTTCCCTAATTGAATGACCGGGTTCCCAAGCAGCGCATCTGACTACAGGGAATGGGAGACATTATTGACGTTTTTATCCCTCTTGAAACAGTCTTAAAATACTTCATGAACCTTGCGTAGCTTGGAGGTTAGAGTAAAATTTCAGTTTGCTGCCAACTGAAATCAAGTTAGCCCTGCTACTGAGGTGGTCATTGACACTCGCTTTATTGCAATCCCTTTTTAAGATTATTTCTACTGAACTGTAAATCTCGAGTTTATGTAGAGACGATTGATAGGTTTATTTTATTCTGTTTTGTCTATTGCTCTGGATTTCTTTTCCAGTAGTCGTGTTCCCCACTACCGCTTTGTATTTGCCAAGACAAATTAGTGCAGTTATACTAGGTTTGGACTGTCCAAAAGGAAATTAAGAGTCTTTTTTTATTTTAAATTGAAAGCTGTAGGAGCACTAAACTGAATGCTGAACTCCAAGCTCCAGCAGTCTTACAGCAGTATAGTTGACACTTTATTGCAGATATTACAAATGTTATGACATGTCTTCAGGGTCAAGTTAAAAACAAAAAGGGTTCCACATTCTCATCAGAAGTAATCTGTCAGTTTTGTCATCAGATATTATAGCAGCCCTCAGTAGCAGTGTCACAGTCAAGGGTTTATCAGGCTCTGTAGTATATGTATACATACTCTGATTTCCAGGGGTTTATATCTGGAATAAAAATTCGCTCTGGGCTAAAACTTGGCATTCATAGCCCAAAGGGATTTTTTTAATTAAAAAATAGTATCAGTGAAGGTTTTCTTGAATGATAAGAGCACAAAAAAAATTTATTCTGCATTTTTAAAATACTTTAAATCTTTTAAACTGGCAGACTTCAAATATTTAAGCGGCCAACTCTCTTTACATAAGAGACCATTAAAAAGGACAACCCAGGAAGGGGATAGGTGGCGGTGTAGACAAGTGCTTTGTGCTCATCGTGAGTATAAGTGTTGAGCATTTGATGAGATGTATAATTAGACCCACATTTCTAAAGCTCTTGGTGTCTCTTTCTATTGAAACTGTGCATGAGGGAATTAGGATGTCTGATGCACAAATATAAATCATTTCTTCCTCGCCACCCTCTGGCGTGGTCCTACAGAACAGGGCTGATACGGTGTAAGCTGCTCGGATCAAGGCAGCCCTTCTGATATACACGTCATATCTGTTCTGTGCAGAAACAGAGGACTTCATTTTCTACAGCTGCCGGTCTGGTACATTTTTTGCTCTTGTTTTCAGGATGGTAGCAACCAAAATACACAAAGCACAGCAGGGATGTTTAGGGGGAATTGTGGAAAAAAGAAAATGCCATGGCAAAGGTGGTTATGGAAGTGAGGTAAGTACCGACAGGCGTAGTGCTGGTTAACTCCGATAACACTGAACACTCATTTATTGCTAGGTGATGCTGTAGGGTCCTTTTTTGACAAATTGGTGAGGAAATTAGAAGCAACGTATTAGATACAGAAATGTTTGCACTAAAAAGTGATGAAAGACTAAGTATCTCTTATGACTTTAAAAATTCCAGCCTTAAGCATTCACTTGGATGCCAAAACCAGACTTTGTATGAGTATTTGCAAATGCTTTGTGTAACAGTGGGCTATATACTGCTGGTACCACCTGCTCCTATTTATAGTCTGTGGCTCAGGGAGAGTGATAACAAACATATTATAGAGTCACCAGCATTCTCCATAAATCCTTGGTAAACCACTAGAAAAGAGGCACTGGTGTACGACAGGAATAGGGAGAAACACGGCTATGGTGTATGTTTGCAGGTTAGTATAATTCTTTGGACTTCCTAAGAGGAAAATAAAAGAATGTGAGTAAAGAAAACCAGCCCTGGGAGGGTTCCCTGCCATGTCCGTGGGGAAATTGTCCTCAAACAAACCCACAAGTGCTCCATTAGTGATCTTGTGGAGGCCAACCTGTTCAGTTGAGGGTAAACCACAACTAAGGCCTTCCATTGGAAGACTATAAATGAGCTCTTCCCAGATGCTTCCTCTTGTCCTTATCTGATTTCTCCACGTCTGAATTCAATCTTGAGCTAGCACCATCCCTTTGCCACCAGGAGCTGCTTATAAGATCTGTCAAGAGACTGCTATGAAATGAGATTGGTGCCAAGGATATTGTTTGCTGTGTTTTAATTAATCTTTTTTTTTTTTCTTTTCTTTTTTTTTATGTGTCTGATGAATCTTTTATTTATTATCAAGAATGTAACTCTTTATTTTGCTGGAACTCAACTTCTTTTCAGTTTTGACCTCTCTCTAGTGGTCAGTGTGAACTTAGACACATGTTCCACAGGCAACCATTTCATACGGAAAGGCATTGCAGAGTGTCCTACAGAAGACCAGCTTGGAGATCTTAGAAAAAGGTGTTTTTTTCTTACCAGTCTGCAAGAGTTACAAGCTGGAAGTACCAAGATCCAAAATAATGGAGTTAGGAGTTATTCAGTTGCCGTCTGGTAAGTGTCAGTGCTGGGGAGAAAATGCCTAATACTGGGTAAACCTCTTTATTACAGATATTTTCAATTTATGTACTAGAATATTTTCTTGACTTTAAACCATGTAAAATGAACGTTATAGACACATGGTGTCTGCAATGGTGTTATTTTTTACATCTGCTTTTGCATTAAAAAAATATGTCCTATTCTTAGTGCCTGTGCTCTGGAAGTCCAGAGAAATCTACTGAGAAGAGACCCATGAGCCATCGCCCACCTTTTCCACAAAAATCGGTTCACCCACCTGTACAGAATCCCAGTAGCACTTATGGGCACTGGATGAGAGTGAGCGTAGTTAGATATACTGTTTTCACTGGCCGCCGTAACCTATTTCCTACCTGCCCTGTGGCACAAATTCCCCTAGTTTTGGGTGACAGCTGCCTACTCTCTGCCATTAGATCTCTGGAAATGTCTAATACTCCCTCAGTCTTCCAGAGAAGTTCAGTGTGAAGGGTGCTGTGGGAATAAGATGGGGATTATCTAAGTTGCAGACAGTCTTGTGTTTAAGATCTACATTGCCTTTCTGTTTTGCTGTGGCAAATGTACAAATTAGTACCATTCTGTGTCATTTTAACAAAATTCCAGTTTCTACATCAAGCAGACTAAGACTGATAGTGACAATTTTGATGCCCTGTACTGGGACGTAAGACTGATGAGATGGGAAAAGAAAGGAGTGTCTCAAGGGAAGAGAAATGTTTCAGTAAAGGCCCATAAATGCAAATCTAAGTACTCTTTTTAGTAATGCTGGTCTATTATTACAGCCTAAAGGAAGCTCATTTAATTAATAATTAAGCTCCTCATCTTCAAGTTGCTCTCAGTATGAACTTTAGTGCCAGAAATGGCCAGGGATTTATTTTATGATGCAGCTGTAAGTCAGAAAAAACAGCATTATGAAAAAAGCCAAAACTTTTGCCAAATACATATACCTATTTTGTAAAGTTTCATCAGGTCCAGTATGTTGATTAAAGTTGCAGAGAAAGAGAGCAAAATCCACATTAGAAGAACTGGTATCAAATAGTCACCGTGATTACTCTTGGCTTTAATGAGACAGCACAGGGGTGATAATTATATATCAGACAAATTCCCTGGGCACCAAACTACTTATTGCTCAGGGTGATCTTTGGCAGGCTCTCTGATTGTGCATGCTGTAATGTGAAGAACAAAACCCCTGTGGCCCAGGTCGTTCCTGCCCAGTGGGTTCCACCCCGGGAGGGTTCTGGACCAGCACTGAGACCAGCATCCCGGGCATTATCGGAGCCCTGCCAGGACACTGCCTCACTTTGCAGCTGGGTTTTCCTCTGCTCTGGGCAAGTTTTTTTATCCCCTTCGTGCTCCTTTTCCCAGTCTGCAAAACTGCAGTGGTTATGGTTAACCTGCTGGGATTTTAGAGATCGTAACCCACAGAAGCATCAATAAAGTGCTTTGGATTTTCTGGGTGGAAGCTGGTACAGAAATGCAAAATAATGTTGATTTATTTCCCACCCCACCCCCCCGGCCCTTGCATTTTCTTTTATATTTAACAATTTAGGTGGTTAGGAACCGATTTTGTGTTGTGCTCTGTTTTAGCCATGCTCCTATTTTCTTCTGTTATCTGTTGTGTTGCGGTTCACGAGCTTATTCGGTTTTCTCTTTAATCACTGGTATTACTCGACTCGAAACCCCTTTGAATAGTTTATTCCATGTGGCAGCTGTGTGCCGACAGAGACCTTTTGTCTCACATCTCTGTGTAGGGGTAAACACTTGCCTCTTCAGAGTGCAGAAAGATATTAATTTCTGAGGTTCGGTGCTTGCTACCCACACGGGTGAATACTTTGGACTGTAAATCAAACAGCATCGGTGAGGAAGAAGTATTTACTTTACAATTCACAATAATTAATGAATTATAATCTCTTATTATTATTATTACACAGATAAGCTCTAAAAGATGCATATACTGTGTGATTTTCAGGCTTTTCTGCTGGATGGGGCACTGAAAATTTGTGTTTGGGGAGCAAAGAAAGCAGCACTCGGCACCAGCCTTCTCTTCTGGGCTCTTGGTTTGATCCGGTGCCCAGAGATGCCAAGATTTGCGTTGACTCTGTGGGCTGTGAGATTGTCTGACTGCACAATATTAACAACCCAGATGCTGAGGATCAGGGTCAAGAAGAATTTTTTATTTTGTTCGATGATGTCATCAGAGATGGGACATAACAAGTTGTTTTTTTTTTTTTTTTTTTAAACTCATGCAGATGAATGAAAGCTGAGTAGAAGCAGACTTTATTGTAGAAGAGGAAAATGATCCAATAGTTAAGAGTAAAGGAATAATAACATGAGTAGCCTGTGAAAACGGTATGCTAGAAAATGGGGATAAAATAATGTTGCTGATCGTCTGCCTTTGCTGACATTATTTTACAAAACTTCACAAGGAAAAAAAAGTGAAATTGTTATTCTGCAAAATCTTTAGCTGAATGGATTGAATTCAGCTGTGATTATCCTGTAAAAGGACAGAGGGTTTCATGGTCAGTCTCGGTAGGTAAAGTAACATTTTAGGGAGTCTGAAAAATTGTGAAAGCATAAATTTGATTTTTTTTTTCCTACCAAACTGCCCAGGGGCAATACATTCTGGGTGGAGCCTGGCATCCTACTCTCTAGCATACGTTACTTAGTGCAGGCTTGGTTTTGAGGGGGCTTTGCCTGCTTTGGCCAGGTTTGAACACCATGGTGTAGCTTTTTACGTGAAGTAAAAGTGCTATTTTAGAATTTCTTACCTTTGAAATCTTGAAAGTTCCCTTTCTATGGCTTTTTGTAGCATTGAAAAATTAATTCATGAAATAGTTGGCAGAGATGGGCTGTACCTGGGTCCCTGCAAAGTGTAAGTATAATGTAAAAATGCGATAATTTTTCAAAAGTCTGGAAAGCTCTTAGACAAAATTTAAAGTTAATTTAACAGGCAAAGTTTCAAGATAGAACACGTATAAAATTCCTTTTCTCACGACAGCATTTCCATGTAGAAGGCGATTTGCATCATGATAATGTGCAGATAACCTTGTGAAGTAGGTAAATGGTCTGATTAGTGATTTCCTGTAAAAATTCATTGTTATTTCAACGCACTGAGTAGTGCTCCAGTGGTGCTCGCTGCCCTAAAATATGCAAAATTAATGGGGTGAACATCAGTAAAAACAGTTCCAGAGACGTCCAACCCACAAAGACAGAAATGAGTTAAAGATAAAAATCTGTGACATTTGACTGTTCTTTTTCCCCTGCCTGATTTATCTATATTTCAGACTGCTTAACTTAACTTAAATACAGATACCATAGTTGGAGTATTTGTTAAAGCACTAAGCTGACAAGTACAGAGCACCGGCCATTATTTCTGTTTGAGAGTCAGAGGTTTGAGCTATTCATTTTGTAGCCCGACACTCAGCACCACAATTCCTTGAATTCCCAAAGCTTTTCATACGGCTTCCTCAAGGACAGCTATCATGTCTTAGCTGCTGCGGTGACAGATGGGATACAACGTGTCATGTGATGGATAACGCTGGAGCCACAGTACTTAATCCTTCTAATACTAATAGCGGCATTATCATAGAGATTTATGAGAATGTCAGTTCCAAGTTCCCAGTTCCATTCATGGGTTTTTAAAACTTCAGCTGCAAAAAACATGCATCCATCCCATTAATTCTAATTATCATGGTTCATCTTCTCAGCAGTTTTGTACTCCGGAACCTTTCAGTGCAAATTAACGTACCAAAAAAGTGTATTAATTAATATTTGTAGCTTTTAATTTCTGCAAGAGTGTTGTCTGGAAGCAGCTGGCAGTACAGGGCCGCTGCTATTGAATCTTTGCCAAACAAGTGCAGATGTAATTTTGTTATCTCTTGCTTAGTCATTTACGCAAATTAATTTGAACAATTAGCCTTTTACTGGTCCTTCATGAATCATGCAAAAGGGATCTGCCAAAAAATTGCTAGTTGACAGAAAAGAATTGGTTAACATTGTAAATCTTACAAAAAGGTATTACTGTGTTTGGGATAAAGTACAACTTCAGGAAAAATCGTAGTGATTTTTTTTTCTCTGTGTGTGTGTGTGCCTTAACTGTTCCACTTTACACTGTTGGTTATTGTGGGAGAAAAAAAAAATCTAAAAGAGGAGTAAGCAGTAGAAATTTGGGAGCTTTGTTTTGGATGAATACCAAAAAAGTTACATTTCTTGCCCAAATGTTGTCCTGTCTTCTCTGCTCTCAGTGCTGTGACAGTTTTCTTTTGAGAGGAGGTCCGTGGTGAGGTCAGGCACTTCAAAGGAGCAGATTTGCTCATCCTCTGAAAAAACACCAGAATCTTTAGTTTCTTTGGACATTATTCTAAAGGAAGTCTGTTGTCTTACCCAAATGTCTCTCCTCTTAGTAAAACAGACTTTCACATGTACACTGCAGCCTTGACCTAAAGAGATGCTGGGGTTTGTCTTCAGGTACCTCACAACGTGCTTATGAGCTAAAACTTTTATTTAACTGAGGTTGAGAATGCCAACCTATATGTGAAGGCTAGGATTGAATGCCAGTAAACTCAGATGTTTCAAAGAATTGTATCATTGCTCTTTTCTTAAATAACAACCTATTTTTTAGTCAGATAAGCCAGATAATTAAGCAAACGGCACCATCCGGAGACTTTGAATAATGCTGTGAATTAAAAAAATCTATCTCATTTGTTGTTATTGTTGTTATTGTAGAGTATGTACTCTCTTAATTTTCTTTTTTCTCAAAAATTTATGTATCCTTTTGGTTTTAATTGTGTTGTATAAATCTGAGCTTTGTGAAGTGCTACTCTCAGGTGGCTTTTATGATATAGACATGGCATCACCACCAAGTTAATTTTTACCAGTCCCTTCGATTTCACTGTTGAGACAGTACTTGCAATTTTGCAATGTAACTGGAAGTGCTGTAACATCCTCTAGTTGAAGAAAAAAAATAAATCGTTGCCTAATGCCCTGTTGCATTCAGAACCAAGTGCATTGAAGTGATCTTACTGATCTTATTAAGTAAAACCTCACAATTTTGTCTAGCCACTTCTCCATTCATCTCGACATGCTGAAGGTGCGCTATTGGTCCTGCAGAACAGGTAAAGCTCTTGGGACTTGCTGGGGCACGAACAGGGCCTCAAATCTTGGTTTGCCAGAGGCTTTCCTGAAGTGTTGGCTGGAGCTGGGGGAACAACTTCAGCATTAAATCCTTGTTTTGTGGAAATCACACTCGAGCTCAAACAAATGCTGACTCTTTGTTAGTTGAGCCAGACAGTCCTGTGCAAATTCCATCACTCTGGCAGGGTAAGGTATGGGTCCCTTTCCCTCTAATTGTTTTTTACAAGCTGCGATTTCACAGTCTGTATTGTTATTTCCATTTGTCCATTTGATTGCGGAGAGAAGAGACCAGATGTTGTGTGACAAATCATAGCTATTTGCAATCTGTTGGAATTCTTATAAATTGTACCGGGGATCATTTTCTGATAACTGATCCTGCAATCACTTATGCACGTGCATCACTTAGAGCACGAGATGTCCTATTGAAGATTGTGGATCTATTCAGAGGCTTAGATTAAGCACGCATCATGCGCATTTGTGTAAATGTTTGCGTTGTGAAATATGCTGATATTTAGAACTTGCCTGTCGGATTCACCACTGCATTAATTCACATTTAATCAAATCACATACTGTTATTACACTGCAAAACTTGAAATCAGTTAATGTTTTTTGTTATAATAGGATACGTATGGCTAAAAAATTTGGCTGAAGTATATCCTGCAGCAGAGAGATCCAATCCTGTTTACTGATTTGTAATTCGCAACAAACAGTTCCTTCAGCAAAGTGCATCAAACCCAACCCTGTTTTCCATCTGTTTTTAGGGTCTATGGCTAATCAAGGAAGTGGTCTCTCAGTGACATACTGAGAAGAATGAAGTTAGTTCCTCTGTAATTGAAAGTATCAGTAGTAAACTTGGCTGGAGCTTGATTAATGGTATATTAAAATCAGAGTCTTCATGGTGAGTGCTAGATAAGGAGTTTTGGGCAAATTACTTGGTTACTGGGAAACCTTTAAATTTTAATCATGGAGACACTTCAGCATCATTAGGAACTGAAAAAGACAATGGGCACGGGGAGGAAGTTATGTGAATTGATGTGCTTTTCAATCTCTTCTTCTGTGGTGATATTGAGTGATGCATGGGCTGCAATCGAGAATCCTCTTGCTCCCCATGCCTTTGATTGCTGTTGTTATAATTTAATATTATACAGTTCTTTATGATCATGGAAATCAGATGAGTTAGTTACAAAAGATGGAAGGTTTTAGTGTAAGAAAAATTAGTTCAATGATCTGGTTTCTCTATGCTGTTTGCCTGAGTAGCAAAATGGAGGGACACTGTAACTTGTATTTAGAACTAGTGGAAATAGAGAAACACCTTCTTTTACACACATTTACTGTTTAACATGATAATAACTTTCTAAATCTCAAACATACATCATTTCAAAGTCCATTCTTTTATAGAGAGCACATGCATACATGTGTTGTATATGGGTGCACGTATGTAATGTCTATGATGTATCTGTATTTACAGAGATTTAAAGTACTATAACAGCACTTTATGAGGATACATATGGAATGTTGTTGTCTCTCCTGGGTGACAGATCCAATTCAAACAAGTGCTAATAACACCGATACACTCAACTCCTGCAGTCACATCTTTTGTTCCTGCCTGGGATTTTCAAGCGACTCTAAGGATGTCAGGCTTTTGGCTCCAATGTCATTGAATAAACTAGAAATACTCAACATGTTTGAAGTGACAGCATGGGCTATCAAATTTACTCCTCAGCTTTTCCAAGCAAGCATATGATGGAATTGGGTTCATAAAGTGACCAAACTATGATTTAAAGTCAGGTCATTTGTTTGCCTTTTATGGGAGAGCCTCTCTCCTGTCTAAAGATGTCATTTTACCATATTCTTCCAATAGTCCAAATTTATCTGTAGCCAGTGAATGCCTGTTTATATCTGGACCAACATTGTCTAGTCATTTCAAATAGTTTAAACCCCAGCTTTCATTCATTTTACTGGGCTAAATAA
Organism: Numenius arquata; assembly: GCF_964106895.1. Lineage (NCBI taxonomy): Eukaryota > Metazoa > Chordata > Aves > Charadriiformes > Scolopacidae > Numenius > Numenius arquata. The sequence continues at coordinate 3,567,444 of NC_133578.1, forward strand.
ATGAATTTTTTTTATCATTTTCGTCACTTAAGAGAGTTTGGACTTTTGCTTTTTCCATATTTTCATAAATTTTCCTCCTGTGTGAGACCAATCTGAAGCACTAGGTAATTCCAGCATGGTGCCAGCATGGGCTTGTACAATAGTATGAATATATGAATATTTTCCTATTTCTAGTGAGAAAATTACGCCTTCCTACTTCCTTTCTACTCCCCCCAAAGATGTACCTTCCATTTGTGTTCATGGATATGTTGTATTGGTGGTTTATAGTCAGCATATTTTGAAATCTTTGCCTTCCTCTTCCATTTCCAAGCAATAAATTCAGGCTGTAGGCAAAAATACTGACTATTCACCCCTCAGTTCCTGAACTTGCAGTTTTGTATTACTAAATGTTATCCTGTTTCTGTCATTGCAGTTCCCAGATCATTTAATTTACCTATAATCTGGTATTCCTTTGGGTTGGCAATGCCGTCCAAATTCATGTCATGAAAAAAATGTAATTGGTATAGTAGTATTCTCTGTCAAATTAATTATCAAAACTGTTAAATAAGATCAGTTCTGACACCTAGGCAATGTGGGATTAAAAGCGATTTGTCCAAAGTCACATTGGAGTGCTGTGAGGAAGATGGTCTAAATCCCAGTGTGTTCTCTGTATTAAAGAAACACTCATTTTCTTTCTAAAGGAAAATTTACTGGGAAACATGTACAAGAAAACTGTAATCTGGGAAAAGGTGTCTTTCTAGCAAAGACAGAGCTTGCTGCAGCAAAACTATTTGCAGAAAAAGCAACAAATTTTTGCGATATATTCATCAGTTATTATAGGAGAAGCTTGTTGGGCTTAGGCTGGAGTTTCTGCTCATGCCAAAGGAAACTCTCAACCTGTTTCACTGGCCAAAAATTCAGTGAGTAAGGCATTCATATAGGATGCAGGAATCATAAATCCAAGCTGTTGGCCTCAAGAAGGCATAGTACAAATCCACAAGGAGGTCTTTCACTGTGACTGTCCTATTCACCCATTCACGTGGTTTCTTCCTAGAAACATTTTTAAAACGAAGAAAGTTTTCATGGAGCAGGGAAACATTTTCCATCCAAAAAAGCCACGGGCTGGAGGTTGAATTCTGGCCACAGAAGTCAAAATGCCAGACCAAAAAGTGAAAGGAAGGAACATATCCTGGTGAGTTGTGTGGGTTTTTTTTTCTCTTTTAATAGATGATGTGTACTTAGGAATTGAGAATATTAGAACAAGTCCTAGGGGGATATGGATTTAATGGAAGGGGATGAAGTTGTTGTGGAAACATATAGTTTATTAAATTTTCTCATTCAGATGTTTATTATATGATTTATGATGGCTTAAGCTTATTATGTGCCCCTTTTTAATTTGTCACATAATAATTGTGCATATGTATACAACCATGCTGTGAGTGAATTCATATATTCAGAACTGATAAAATACTAGAAGCCATTTTGATCAACTGATCTACCTTCATTTACAGGGCAATCCTTTAATTTCAACCAGTATCGGGTCATATTGTATAGATATATTGCTATAGAATATATGTATATTCTATATACAGCACATATTTTGGAAAAATTCTTCAGGTACAGGATTTTTAAAAGCAGCACTGTATAGTATTACATTGATTTTTGTGTGTACACATGGCCAAATATAAATAGGGCCATATTCCCAGTGGCACGTAACGTCCTGTGATTTCAGATACCTCATTTTGTGTTTACACAGGCTAATTATGAGCTTAAAACTGGAGAAAAGTGTGAGGCCTATGAAAATGTAATGCTTATCTAATGTAGTTTAGATTTGCCTTATCAGCCTTGCTGAAGAGTAGCGTATGTGTGATAGGCATGGATTATTTATTGGGTTCAGAATGTTAATATAGAAAGATGTATGAAAAGTTGAAATGAGAGTCTGCATTGCATTTTAAAAGTGCAGTAAAAGGCTGAAGTGTTTTTAATTGCCTTCGCAGACACGTCCAAGGGATGCTTGGCAGCCACAGGCAGGCTCTGAACCTCTGCCTGGTGGGAAGGGTCAGGGATGGAAACAAGGGGCCAGTCCATGGCATTACACCGATTCACTTCCTAAAACCATGTCCTTTTTATAGTTATGGCAATTCATAGAGTGAAGTACATTTTTTTCTTTTTTCTTTGCTGACTCTTGTCCCTTCCCCTTCCCCTCCTCAACTTTCTTATTTATATATCTCTCAATTTCTTTCTCTCTCTTTCTCTGTCTCCACAACACTGGGAGAGGAGAAAAATCAGGAAAAGATTCTGATTAAAGATTCATCATAAATTAATGAACAAAAGTGCAATCTTAGCACTTCATGCTAGAATGGAATGTTTTAAAAAATCATGAAGTGAAACATAAGAACACTAGAAAAGTTTGGATTGGGGTATAAAAATTATTTGGAAGACTGTGTGCTAATCAACAGCAAATGTAAGAATCAGGTTGATAGGGCAATGAATGACTTGTAGTTTTTATATTGGAGTTTTTCAATCAGCATTTTCTGAACACGGTTTCTCATTATGATAATGATAATGAGATTAATTATCACCATAAGAACAAGGGATAACGATACTTTGAACTGTATTTGTCACCGTATGAAACAGACTATTACTTGTTTTTACATTCTCCAGGAGGTGTGTGCATTGGGAGGTGCTGACTTTCTCACTGAACGATGGACTAGCTGGCTAGGAGATGTTGAAAGAGGGTACCACTGACCAGGCAGGATGGGTGCCCTTTCAAAGAGTCATTAACTGGTTGCACTGGAAAAATAATTAGAATTAGTCCTTGGGATTAAGATTCGGTTGCAGAAAATACTTTAAACAGGATATCTCAGTGAAAAGATGTGATTGGCTTCTAAGAAATAATGTTTTTGCATAAGTAAATTTTCCAAAGGCCATTTGCAAAACTATTACTAAATTAAGACAGTTTATTTTAGCCCATGCTGGAGAGGGAACATAAACCAGAGGAGTGGGCAAAGTCTCAGGCTGTTTCTGTGCTGCAGGATCAGTGTAGGGTGGTTGGCTAGAGCAGAAGGCACAATAAATACTGATAATGTTGAGGTTTCCATCTCTTCTGCATCCAATGAATATTTTAGAGAAATATTTAAACAGAAAGTGAAAATATATAGAGGCGTCTAAGTGTTACTGGGAATTAGAAATTCCTAATGTGATCCTGCTTTCACATGGGATATCCAGCTTTGCAACCAAACTCTTCATAAATCACAGCCATAACGTGGCTAATTCTGAAAAGAGCTAACTTCTGACTCATGTATATACCTGAAAAAAAGAAAAAAATCACTTGAAATTTGTTCTGTGTACAGTTTTATCATATATCTACTGTTTGTGTGAATTCCAGAAATATTTTTTTTGTCTAAGGACCTTACCAGGACAAATTGATTTTCAAATGAATGGTTACCCATACAGGAGAATGTGCTCCTGAACTTATTTCCTTGCAATTAAATTTATTCAAGGGATGTGTAAGCAGCTTCTAGTGCTATTTAGTATCTCTTACTATACTAACTAATTAACGTATAACTGACATACACGTACTGAGCTTTCATAATGTTATCCTATTAATAGGCAATAACTACTTCAGTAAATCAAAATTAAATGCCTACTTACGACAGTAAGTTTAGAATCCTCCTGCCTAGAGACTTTACATTGATTGATTCATTAAATATTGCGTTGTCATATGAAGATCAGTGGAAAAAACCTTGTGAGCAGCTTTGCCTTTTGTTTTATATGTAAAGTTGTGCACCAATGTTTCACTGAAGAAGTTAAAGCTCTACAAAATATCTTGGGTATGTGGTATTGCTCACATCAGCTGTCTACCAGGAGCATGCCTGACCATTGTCTGTAGACAGGGGTGGGATGTCCCCCCCCCAGGGTTGGAGAGGGAAAGAGGAACATCAGAGCAATATATAAATTCCTGAATTTATGAGCCCATTTTGCAGATAATTAACGCTCCTGCTGGAACTATGCAAAATCCTGCTGGTGATTTCATAAAAGGTACCGGAAGCTTGATTAGGGGTGAAGAAATAAAATATGTCTCAAAGGTTGGAAGAAAAGAAGGGCAGCTTTCTTTTACAATGGTAAATGCCTCTGGAGGAGAAATTTAAGTACTTAATTCTCAAAAAGATTCACAAAGTCCTGCTTTTCCCGTGGACCTCCTGGTCAGTGATGTCAGAATGATATGACAACCCTCAATTTTAGGTCACAGATGAAAGTTCAATAGAAGCAGCAGTTTTCAGACTACTCCTTTTAGTGTGAAGCTTTCAATTCCGGCTATACTAGACTAGTTTGGTTTCCTTCTTGATGCTTAATAAAAAATGTACCTCTTATTTATGTTTGACAAATATGTACTTTTCTAGTGCAATGAAACCACTCTCTAGAGAGATAGGTATTCAGTACTACATTATTTGTTAGAATTCCATTTCTCCCAAACTTCCGGATGTACCATCAGCTTCACCACATAAGCATTACATTTGGTAACAATTCCATTATTTCTTGTATGTTCCAATTAACATTTTTGCCATTTTTTTACTCATTAAACTCTAGCAGACGTTGCACAGAGTGCTGTTTACATGAAGATTGCTTAAACAATGGAAGCCAAATTTACAGGGTGGTTAGTTCCTGGAGTTGTAGGTGGGTAAGTGAAGGAATGTGAGGGATTGGGAAGGCAGATGGTTAATTTAATATCTTACTCCAGTAATATAAATGGTTTTATGCAGAAAATGAGAAAGAATTACAGTGATAGAGGTATAGTTTTTTAACTTTCAACCATAACAAGTTAGAAATTCTTTAAATAGTTTCTAGTTTCTAGAGTAAATAGCTCTAGTTTCTAATGCTTATTTGACTTGGCACTTATTTGCAGTCCACTTTCTATCTTTATTATTTTTTTTCTGGTGTTGAATGCTACTCATTGTGAAATAGAATAAAATCAGTGAAATACAATATGTAAGTTGCATTTCAGGCCATGGTGAGCCTCTTCTTATGGTAAATTTTTGTACAATAAAATATGTTGGCCCTGAGCTTACTTCTACACAAGGAGTTTTTGGCTGTTAAAAAAGCTATTCTAAGGACAAGAATCTAACACAATGATTTTTCTTTTTTTTTTTTACTTTACTGTGAAACTCTATTTTTTTTTCACTGCGTTAACCTGAAAAAGATAAAGATACATCTTCGTTTTCCTTTAAACTTTTTCCAATCATTCCTTTTTAACTCATTCCTATAATAGTCTGTTTTAAGCAACAACCCTGACAGCAAAACCTATGAGGGTTTTCAAATTCAATAACCAAGACTGGAAAGAAGGCATCCCTCATCTCAACTTTAGCTGAGTAACTGCAGATCCTTAACATTACCCTCTACACTGGAGGTCTTCAAAGTCATCAATCTGTTGGAAATATGCTGACAGCTTAGAGTGGTTCTGTAGTGTCGAAAATGTGCTGTTGCTGCTCGAAGAGTGTAGCGTTCTTAGATCACTTTGAAAGGGATGACTTACGAGGCAAAAGGTTGAGCTTTCTGTTTCTGCAGCACCTCACGTGTTTGTGCGCTTGGTAGCACTGTGTGCATGGTCCCCATGCACCGTGCGCAGGAGACCTGTGCTCTGATGAAAACGGCACCATCCTGGTCCACCTTACCAAGCTCAGGAAGTAGTAGATGGAAGGATGAAAGTGCAAATGCACTGGTCACCAGTAGGAAAATGGAAACAATTTTTAAGAATTTGTAGAATATAAACCTAGCTCCCAACCTGTGCATCCTCTTTCTGATCCTCCTGCACTCCCAGGAACACTTTCAGCATTGTCATTTTCCTGATGGGGAAATATTTTGAGATGGTTTCAACAGTTGCAATGTGGATTGTCTCACACTGGCCACAATTGGGTTGTGTCTCTTCAACATTATCATTTTCTCACCAGATCTCCTTTCCCTTCCTCCTGGGCTGTTTTTTCCTAAAAACCCAGAGCACTCATGGAGCTACAGGGATTTCTTTAAATAAACATTTTCCATGTTTTTCAGTGGAAATGGTCTCTTTTTTGTTGTTTTGCTAAAATAGTTTTTAGCAATGTTAATTGTTGCAATAACTTCCTCATATAATATCAATATTTTTAGCTACACCAAAGGAAGTTGTGTACAGGTACACAGTAGAGAGACTATATGCATATATTGAAATTGTTGATCTTCATACGCTGGTGAATTAAAAAGGTACCAGAATGTTTATATATCTCTTATTCCTTTGTTTCTCTAGCATATGGTGTTGGTCTTTTCAGGGTAGTAGGGAAAGGTGTTTCACTCAGAGCTTATTCCTTTTCATATAGCAAAGTATTTAAGTTCCCCTCCTAGAGGTATCTACTAATGATTCTTATTAGTGCACCCTGCTACAAAAAAAATTAGTTATGTATACACACAAGGGCTTTCTTTTATTTGTTAGTTACATGCTAATCACTGTTTTTTTCTGTGGTAGGTTTCAAACTAAGGTGCCAGTTTTTTTCCCATTAATAGTGAAAAACCTCTAGGTACTTATTCCCAGTGCTAGATTCTTTTTGTTATACATGGGTTTGTGTGTATTTAGGTAAAGACAACATTGCCCCTACTTCAAAGATTATTTGCTATAATAGGGAATAGACTGATGGTTTGTTCATCAAATAAAGTCTGTGACACTTGGTATTCCTTATGTAGAAATAGTCACACATCTTCTAGGAGGAATATCCTTTGGTGGTCTCCTGGCTGAGATGAGCTCATGGCAACAGAAGGAACTGACCTGTGCGAAATTCCGTCCGTGATTCCTCCAGGTGAATGTGGTTGTCAGCTTTATAAGTCAATCCCATGTCAAAATTGATTGCTTGGTTGAAATAAAGGTAGGTGAAACGGGGCTTCTATCCTGCAGTAATGTTTTGGCTGAAGGAGAAATGTTTCTGCCTAAAGTTCACCTCTTCTATGTGTCGTGGTAGAGGGCCACACACTGAGGATTTTGCATCAGAAATGCTGGCAGATATTAGAGGGAAGCTGCTACAGAGCTGTTTTCCTAAGCAGAAAGCAGATGAGCTGCGTTAGCTGCTCCTGACCTCTAAACAAAGGTAAAATCCTCATGACCAAGGCAGGAACCAGAAACACAGTTCCACATCGTGAAAGACTAGGGATTGCTTAGAGCATCTCAGGGGCCCAGAGCTACCATCCACTGACATTGCTACCCAACCGTGTAGAAACATGCATGGTGAGGAAACATTCCCATGGAGAATTATACAGCTGTGTTGGGAAAAGGGCTAGAGAGATGCTGATGAAACTACCATGGAGGGAGTTTTTTGCTTTCATTCACTGAGCTACACTTCTGGTGGGTTCCTTGTCTCCTAACAGAGTTTTCTTTGCTGTGTTTGTAGTCTCAGTGTGTGCGCGCGCGCGTGCTTTTTTGCATGTTGCATATTAATGTTCTGCAGGTTCCCCAGGGAATGTGCTGATTCTGGATAAGACTTAAAGATTAGTTTCCAGAAGAACCTCTGGCTATTTGAGCCTGCTTCTTTCCCCCGTCAGCGTTGCCTGACATAGGGGTTGCACACATAGTTGGCGGCTGATCTTTATTAACTTCACCTTCATTGCATCTCTCTGCATTATTTGCATGTGAATTTTTAGTTCTCAAAATGTCATCAGCTAATTGTCAGTTTGAAAGGAATGTTAAAATTCTTTATAAAAGTGATGGTAAACAGGATGACGATATTCTTTTCATGGGAAAATTCAAACATATATTAGGATTTGGCATAAAAATGCCTTTAGAAGTCAAGACAATGATTCAACATGCAAATTTAAGGTTGTCCCCTTCTGAATATAACATTCGTGATGTTTATCTTCACTATAGTACACGATCACGTGCTCTTTTTCCATCAACATAATGTAATGATATTCACATGTCATTGTGTCTTTTTTTAGCTTGAAAAACGATATTTTCTTCTGTACTTTAAAAAAATCACAGGGAGAGAGAAAGTGACGCAGACTAAGCATTAGCAATCTCCAAGTGTACCATTTAGTCCTGGAGCTGATTAATGTTTCCCTTGCAAATATTTGAAGGGGATGTATTCAGATGTTTCTCACATTAGAGAATATAACTTGGCATTTAAAGCCATGTAAGTCAGTCAGACACCCAAGCAGAATTAACATGTAGTGGGGATTGGGTCTTTAAACCCCTTCAATGACATTTGAGTCTTCTGCCTGATAAATTCCACCACGTACCAGTAATTTCTACTGAACAGGGATACTACTTAGGTTCAATACTTAGACTTTCCTTGTCTTTCCTTTGTTTTTCATCTTCTTTGATGTCTTTGTCTTTAGTTTGTCTTTGGTGATCAAATGTCATTTTATTTCAAGTTGCCTTATACCATTGCCCTGCTCCAGCAAACCCACATATACATTTTGGGCCAAATTCTGAGTGCCTTAGGTTTAAAGTCAGTTAGATTTCCTGTGCATAAGACAAGTGTGATTTTATGTCCCCTGTATAAGGTCATATGGATGATGAGTGGTTCTGATATGTTAATACTATTCTCCAGATCAGTGGATCTTCTCCACCAGAAGCTACAATGTGTAAGTGACACACTCACACTACAGGAATACTGGTTCTGACCCCAAGTCTCCAGTATATTACTTGCTTTGCTCCAATACCTTTGGGCAAAGCCGTTCAACCGTACCGCAAACAACTTGCTTTAAGACTGGAGCACATACTGTTTACTGTATAATCCTCCCTAATGCTCTATTTTTTTTTTTTTTTTTTAATCTTGAGAAAAGATTAAAGAACAGAATTACATTGGAACTGGTGGAGGCATGATCCATGCCCCCTTGATTATATGGAAACATTAAAATATCATCAGCATGTTAATTTTATCAAGTGAACTGTATGAGATTTATTCATATCTCTTATCTATTACATTAGTCTGGAAATACAATTTATTCTGATGGTGGGAATGTCAGACAGAGAGACCAAAAACATCTGGACTTCTTAATATGAAACAAATTTTCTAGGAAGTATATTGCCACTTTAAAATTAATTCTGCTAATAAGGAGGCAGAAATTTCATAGCCTATTGATCTTTCAAAATAGGGCCCCGGCCCTTTATTGGGGTAAAACAGGTAGATCCTAGGAAGGTTCCTTTAAGGATTTGTAGTTCTCATATCTTCTGTTACATATTTGAATATCAAATACAATAGATTATTTTAGCATCCTAATATAAAACACTCAACAGCAGATAAAACTCAGCCATCGCAAACTACAGGATTAATAAAAATCAATGAACATTCTCCTAGAAAAACAACATATCTTAAACATTTCCCAGGTCTGGATTGGTAGATTTTCTTTCTAAACATGTAAAATCAATATTAATTAAAACCAACCATAAAAAAACCCACCCTAGCCCATTGAAAGACAGTTTTCATTTTAAAAATACATTGTATTAGACAGGCTAGATTATCACACAACCTTTTCAGCCATGGAGGAGCCTGAGTAAAATTTCTCCTCTGATTGCATGATATTTGAGGTTGCTTGTGCTGGGTGGCACACGGAAGCAAAAGACATACCTTCAGCTCGGTGCCCACCCGGTGCGCTCCCATTCCCATTTTATTCGGAGCACCGAGGAAAAAAGCAGAGCAGGGATTCTCTAACTCAAAATATCCCTTTCAGCCTGCTCTGGGATGGCTGCATTTATACGCGGCTTCCCCTGGAAGTTCCGGGCTAGCCCCTAGCAATAGCTTGATAACTGTTCTGGGAAGAGGCTCAGCGCAGCATCTTATGCACAAGTAAACAGGCATCTATAAGATTAAGAATTATATGCCAGGGCTTTGACACAACCATCAGTTATGCCAGATGCAAATAATTTATTCTTTGTCAGTTCAAATATACAGTCTTGTTTGGATGGCTTAAATTTATACTGGCACCAAAATACAGCAAGCGATATTATTTAAGTGTGGTGCTGAAACCACAGATAAGCATCTCAGATGACCCAAAAAGTGGAAGAAAAAATATTCGTTATATTTTCTGAGAGTAAGTCATCACTGTTACGTAATAACTTATCCTTGTCGTGCGATAATATGACATCAGATGTTAGGAGATGTATCCTCCTTGACATACACCATCGCCAGGCATTTTCAAGAGTGATAACTCTTAACAGCAAAGGGATCGCTTCTCCTCTGGCGTTGTTCAAAAGACAAAGCAAGTCAACAGACAGGAACACCTTTCTTCCTCTGTTTTGACCTTACTAGTTTCATTTTGGGGGCTTGGCAGCTCTTCCATCAGAGCTTTTGGATATCAAGGATCATAAACCAAAGCAGCATTATTTTTGAAATGCAAAATATTAAGTTTAGGTTTTCCAAAGAAAAGCAAGGCATATAGAGAAAGAGAAATTACATCAGTTGCTGTTGCAGAGCTGCAGCTTTGACAAGATGAAGCTGGGTCGGATGCTCAGTTTGCTCGGGATGCAAAGAGGTTGCTCAGATGCTGCCTCAGCTTTGGAAAACAGGAGAACATACAGATTCAGCTCAGCAAAGATGTGTGGAATCACTTAACTTTACGCGCAGCGAGTCGTCCAGTGTGTAAAGTTAAACACATCTCTGAGATTAAGGCCGCCAGCTTTAAATAGTACCTTAAACATTTAGTTTATGTTTGGTGAGACTGTCAAACAATTTGTTCCCGTGCCATCAGCTGAAAATTCTGCTCATTTTGTAGGAGTTCAGCTTACATGGATTTACTGGACAACAAAATAAGTGAAATTTAAGACACACATCTTAAGCTGAGTTCATAACGGCCCACATTTCCAATAACAAAACTAGCAGTGACAGTGATATATGGCTTTTTTTATGAGACCTGATAACTGATGGATATGTGATCTTATAAATGCTTAGACAAACTAATGCACATAATTATATTTTCCATTTGAAGTCTATTGCTAGGCATTCTAATACAATATCATTAGTCGAAATGGCCACAATGATACAGCTTGGGCAGTTTGTCACAGTAATTACGGGGTGATTATTTTTGACTGGAATAAAGATTTCAGTTTTAGTATGGTAGAAAGCATAATCACAAATTAGAAACAGTCTCAGAATAAAAAAATATCAGGGAGAGGGACTTTAAATATGGATTATAGCGCAATTCTAAAACAATTTCTTTAAAAAAGTGCACTCATTTGGCTGAATGCATGACTTTATACCAAGTTCCTGCCCCAAAGGATGACACTTACCTAATTAACAGTTCCAGTGTGTAAGGTTTTTATAAAAGGGAAAATCTGGGCATCGTAAGGAAGGCTTGTCTTATAATTTACATAACTGCTAAAATAGGCTTTCTTTTTTCAATCGACAGAAAAATAGATCATTTGTCTTCACCATTTTCAGGATGGTTGATTAAAGTAGACAGTGTCCTAACATCTGTATTGAAAACTATATTAATCAATTGATTAATCACGAGGCATTAATCAAAATCTTCCTTAAGTGTTTTAGTTTTGGAGCAGCTCTTAGTATTTTCTATCAGATTCCTTTTAAGGTGTCCATTATAAAGATTAAATTTGGGTGGTAGATATTGAGGGGTTGAAGCACATGTGGCTTTCCGCTTGAAGGTCACAGCCATTGCTCATTAGTGTTACTTTTAATGGGATAAGAAGCAAAAGTTTTTAATATGTGACTACATCAATTAATCAAATACACATTTGATTTCCTTTCCGGTAAGCAGTCCATATTTTCAGCATGTGCAAAGAAATTTCTAGTGATCTAAACCATTGGATATTTCAGGCTATGCTGAAGAATATTCCATGGATTAAAGTCATTTAAATTGTACATATGGATATAAAGAACTGATGCACTGACTATAATACAGTAAATTATTCTCTATTGTTTTTAAATATTCTGCTTTACAAAAATCCATTTAAAAGTATCCTGGTAAGTTTTCATTAAGGTTATATTTAAATAATCTCATTTTTCCCATACAATGAATGTAAAACTTCAGATATCGGCACAAAGTGTTTTAGAATGACAAAAGTTATTTTGAGTATTTAGTTGATTCAAGTGAACCATAGAGGACCTATGCAATGAAGCTGATCATCTGAGAATTTCACTCTGTTTGGTTTTGCTCATACCTATTTGTTTCTCCAGGCTGAAACATTAAATACCGCTACTCGAGTAAATGTATTTTGTGAGGCATCGATTACAGTACAAAAGAAAACCACTGATTACACACCTCTTCATGTGCATAAAAATGTTTCTTCATCTTGCAACCCCTCTCTAAGTGATTCTTTAAGAAAGATTTACTGAATCCTCGTTGCGGCTGCTCTTACGACAGACTAGAAATGCCTACATTTCTACTGAATGCTTTTTCCACAAGGGCAAAAAAGAAAAACAGAAAAAAGGAAACACCAAACCCAAGCATACATTATTTGTATTTATTTGGATTTTAAAGTATACCAAAAAATGTACATCTGGCGTTCCCATCACCTTTGGCAAAAGTTTAAAGAAACAAGAAATCAAAGCACAGCAAATTAAATCCTGCAGTCGCTTCTCTGTGCCTGAAGAAGCTGCCTTAAAAAAAAATTCAAACACTCTTCTAGGTAGTCCTGGTTTTGTTTCTGCCATAGATCACCAACTACTAATTTAATGACGCTCTGAACTGTTCATTTTTGAGGTGATGGATTCAAGTAGAACAAAGTACAGACAAAAGTCTATTAAATCAACAGCTCTTTATTTATGTGAATGAGAGCGGCCCCTGAGACTGGGCAGCCCCAGGAGCCCCTTTGTGCTCGTGACTCCGGTGGGAGACCCTGCCTGGCCTTGAATTTGGGTCTGTGGGGACGGTGGGAGGGGGAGCGTCCCCTCGGGAAACCCGTTCTGACCCGGGGATGGGGCATCAGCAAGAGGAGTGGGACCGGGAACCGGCTTTCACCCTCTGTCTGCAGGCAGAGCATTTAAAGCAGCACTTCTAATCAGATTAAGGAAGCCAATCGCTGCTGATTTGCACTACCTACTGATTACGTTATAATTCTTAAAAGCCGCTTTGATGTGTGTTTACCGGTTTCTACACACAGCAGTAGAGTTATTACGTATTTAAAGCCATTAAAATGCACGGGAAATTTTGTACGCCTTTAAAAATGATACTGGACTGCTTGTCATATAATTACGTGAAAAAGAAACATGTGTCTTAAAGTCTTGAAATAATCAACAATACATATTTGGAAATAAAATAAAACCTGTGTTGTTCTTCCACAGCTGAGTTCTGTTTTCATTTTGCTATTGATGGTGAAGGTTGGTTGCCTTCAGCAGGAAAGGAAATGCAATCTGCATAATTCCCATTAGTTCTTCATCGCGCAAATATATACTGATAATAATTCTGTAGTGGGTTAGTTTGTGGCTAATCATCTTTATACTTAGCAGCAGGTGCTGTGGCAGCACTGGAAAAAGTATCATGCATTTCAGAAATTACTGCTGTACAATTTATCTATAATGCACCTTTCTATTTAATAAAATTATGTTCAACAGTTCATCAGTTCAGCTCATGGAGAACACTACTGTGATACTGGTGTGTAGACTTCATCACTGTTTTATTACCAAATGCCACTGGATTTGCTTTTTTTTTTTTTTAAATGGAAACATGGTCCTGAAAAAGGAGCCCTTGAAATATGTGAATAGAGTCAGTAGCACCTACAGGCTGTTCTACATTTTAGATTACGAAGAAAATATAGTGAAACAGTTTCAGACCACTCTGAATATGTGTATGGGAAATAAATTTGTCATTTAAAACCAATATAGTTTGCTTAGGAAAAAATGAGGAGGTGAATATAGGCTTATAGGGAAACAAACCTGATCACTCAACTGCTGTTTCTTGTAGGAATTTGGAAAAGGGAAGTTTAGAGGAATCATCTCTTCAGAATAGAATAGAATAGAATAGAATATTTTTTCAATTGTAAGGGACCCACAATGATCACCTATTCCAAAAGCTAGTGGAGAGGTTTAATGAAGCCACAGGGGTTATATGTGATTTTTTTTCACATATTCTGGTAGTGCCTGCAATAACCACCCTGGAAAAAAGAGTCTTGAACCACTACCATACAACTGAAACTTCTGATGTTGTCTTAATTGTGACTAATGTCTTTCCTCCTGACATAAATGCTGCCTTCAATTCATCCCTGCTTTCTTTCCCAAGAAGATCGTAAGAGACAAATTAAACTCATCAGCATATATGACAAATGGAAAAAAAAAAAAAAAAGGAAAAATGGAAAAAAGAATGAAAGGAAAAAAAAGTTTGAGAAGTGAATGGGAAAGAGTGGATAAAAACCTTAAAGACATTACAAAATGGAAGTATACAACAAAATTGAAATACTAGAAGAAAATATCCAATGATTTTGAGTAGTGAGAGAGTTTTGCGCGAGGTCAACAAGGAAGGAGAATACAAAAAAGGAAAAGATAAAAAAAGGTTAATAAATAGTTTCAAAAAAGAGAAGGAAGACAAAAGTAATGGACACAGTATGAGTTTAAAATTATTTTAAGAAAAGCTATTGGCAAAATATTTTTGTAACTCTCATTAAAAAAACTGTTTAACCATATGCAAGAAAACCTGCAAAGTCTGCATAAAGCATACGGCCTTCAAAACTGAATACATGGAGTTAAATAGTTCCATTTTTATTGATGAAAGTTGAACAAATGCAGTTGTATTCAGAAGAATTTGCCAAAAATCCTGAGCAGGATAGAAAAATCTCAATGAAAGTCATTTGGTTTTAATCATTCTCAGTAGAAAATTTCAACTGTATTTAAAATACTGTTTACCTAGATTGAAAAACTCTAATGCAAAAGTAGATTAAAATGAAATTTTATTTATTTTTATTTTAAAGGATTTTTTTGAATGAGACAAAAATTTTACAGGAAAGTGATACTGACTGATCAATCTTAATCTTCAGTAAAATACAAAAAAAAAATTGTAACAGAAAATCATGTCTTGTAGCTGGATACACTTGAAAATAACTTGGTTTCTGTTACTGTTGGTTGATACTAGCCGCAGGTGGGGTTCTTAACATTTCTGAAAAAAATCCCAACTAGATAATTTTGACAATAAAAATAGAAATAGAAATTTTGGCCCTGAAGTGTAAAATTCAAATTTTTATATGTTATAGTGCAATTGGGACCAGTTCTGTGTGAGATCTTTCTCTGAGGTTTGGAAAAAAAAAACATTTATGTGGGATTTTAAGTAAACAGAATTTATCTAAAATCTTACACTGAGTTGAATTTTCATGTTTTGCCACACATTATACACTTCTATTCTATTCTATTCTATTCTATTCTATTCTATTCTATTCTATTCTATTCTATTCTAGCTTAACATGGCTTAAACATTTCCAGATGTTCACGTTACTTTTAAAATATTTTGGCTGTGTATGTTTGCAGGAAATTAATAAATGTGTTCCTCACTTCATTTTATATAATTTTGCATATAATAGGATTAATGAGGGCATTTTTTTTTGTGTTTTAGTTTTGAGGGACCATGCCATGGTCTTTTTCTTTCTTTTTTTTTTTTTTTCTTTTGAGGGAACAGAAACAATATGGAATCCTTATGGTCAGGCTGGAAAAATTCAATGTAGACTATAGCTTATGTCATACAGCTTATTTAGGTGTCTCCCCATTTAGGTCTCCTCTCAATGAAAAGGCAGTAACAGAGGAGGTGGAGATGCTGTTGCATGGTATTGACAGAACTACTGACATTTTGTGGGATAGGTTATATGACTGGAATCTTAAAATCAATTGCTATTACCCGTTTCATTAAAAGGAATGGGAGAAGGAAAAAAAACCAAGATGGGTCTGGATGAAAAGTGAAAGTTTCCTGTCTATGAGACAACATCTGTTTAAATGGAATATTTACATATTACTAGGTGACTTCTATTCAAGAGTCTTAAAGGAACCAGGTGAGAAACATTATGAGCTGCTGTGGTTATTTTTTAAGATATCTTGGATGTGGTGTTTCAAACATTTTTCAGCAAAGCCAAGAACAAGGAAATATGTCTGAGAGCAAAGCAGGCAGGCTGGGGCATTGCCCTGGCTCAGTGACACAAGGACCTTCAAGCCTCCTGGGGACCTCTCCAACCAGCTGGTTCACATGAACCCTCATGAGAAGCTTAATGCAATCCCTGAATTACAAAAAGGGACGATCACCCAGAGACAGGGAGCTGGGGTAAGAGGGCTTCAGGACTGCTCTTTTATTTCCAGTGTCTGTACTTCAAGGAAGAACATGAACTTGCTGACAAGAGTTCATGGGATGACTACAAATACGCATGGTTTTGTTTGAAAACGAGCCTTATGATGTGAGGTTTAAAGAGGTCAGCCTTCACGTCGTTGACAGTTCAGAGGTGACCTGAGTGCCTTCTGAGCTGCTTTGGAATGGAAAGATACTGGCTGCTCTTTGGAGGTTTTGTTCGTTTTTTAACTTTGCAGACTGTAATATTTGGAAGTTGAAGTTAGGCCACCTCAGCCTGGAACTAGGGCTTGGTTTTCCTGCGGAAAGGGTGACTGAAGCCTGGATCAAGCCACTGGGAGATGGTGGACCACCCTTTCCTTCACATGCTTAACAAGAGCTTAGTTCTTTTTAAAAAAACCCAATGTTTAGTTCAGTTTCTACAGAACACCCTAAGGCTGTTGTTTCCAAAAAGGCTGTTGTTTGTCCTTTCATAACTAGTCACCACTACTTTCACATGGGCCACTCCACCCCAAAAAGGGAGAAATGCAGCTGGAACAGCTTGGAAAAAGGTACAGGACACTGTGGTAGGAAGTGCTGGATGGGTAAGGTTTTATTGACATGCTTTTCCCCGAAGGTGACCATTTTTGATGGGATGTCAGTGTTGCTGAGATGAGGCTGACCTTCCCACAGCTGCCGGCAGGGGTGGTGGGGACACCCAAGAGTGTCGGTGATGGTGATGATTGTGATGGTAATGCGCTTCTGAGCCTCCCGAGGAAACAGCTCTCTGGATCATTTATTTGGACTATCACAGCTCTATCAGCTCTACCGTCATTGCTGTGGTATCTGGAGCAGGTGTGTAATAAGAAAATCCAAGAAGAGAGTAAGAAACGTGGGAACTAAAAGAAATATTGTATTTATATTGGAAACCCTTTTTTTTCAGTGCCACTGCATATGGTGATTAGCAGGCCTTGTAAAGAGCTGTTGGATTTATATTCTTTGTAACTCCAAAGAGAGAGAGGAATTTTCTTGGAAATCAGTTGCTTTTTAGATGATTCCGTACCGTAAATCAACTGCCTGACCCAGGCTGATATTTAATCTGGTGACTCTTGAGCAATGGGGCACGGCAAACTCATGCTGATGAAAGCTCAACCCACCTTAGTCCTCAGTTTTATCCCGTTATATATTAAATGAGAACTTTTACTGTAGTATCCACATGTGTTTTATGGTAGGCTGTGACATCTCTTCCAAGTTAAGCATTGACTTCCTTATAAACTTGCCTTTGCAGAATGGCTGCTGTATTAAAACTCCGAGTAAAAAGTAATTACAACATATGTTCTACAAAGAGGATATTTATTCTGTCTTGAAGTGTGTTCCATGGAGATAGCAAAGGAAAGAAGTCTAGAAATGGAGCATAGAACAACCACGTCCAAGTTATAAGAAGCCCCCAAATATTCTTACAAATAAACTGTTTTATACGGCTGTATTTACGGTTACTTTTATTTATAGTGTAGCTCATAGGAGCCATACCAGATACCAGTAATACAAGATAAGGACCCTTCCTGCCCCTGTGGTGGTGCCTCTTTCCTCCAACATCTGGATGAGCACAAGCCTTCCTCTGGATGTACTGCAAGTCTCTGTGTTATTATTACTACTAGTGTCTATTATTATTATTAATTATTTTAGACTATTATACGGGGTTATTCCAAAGTTTGATCTAGCTCAGCATCTAAAGAAGATGCCAAGGGAAGAATCTAAGAACAGGGTAACTGTATACGACACTGTTTTGTGCCCATTTTTAAAACCCATAAAAAAAACGTAGAGGTTTTTTTACTATTTAAGATTTAAAAAAAAAAAAAAATTAGGTTTGTGTCCTACTTCAGCCTGGAGATTGTTTCAAAATTATTGAGCCTTAGAAATGAAGACTACAAATGAGAAAAAGTGAATGCAACTTTAATAATGGCATTGCAAATGTCAGAGGAATGATAGAGCTACTGCATTTGCTATCGCTGCTCCCTGACTGCTATTCTTTATTGGCATGTGTGCCTCGATTGTTCAAACTACACAATGTCTGAACATTCATGTCATATTTTTGTTATTGCAAAAAGCCTACATTTGACCTTTCTTTGTAATTGTGACACTAGTTGAATTCTGCTTTAGTTCATGGCAATTTACTAAATCCTTTGAGAGTTCACTAGTTAATTATTGCCAAGTGAATTTTTAATTTGCTCCTATGATTACATTGGTGAATACAGTCATTAGTGGGAAATTTATTTTTGAAATTGGCACTAGAGGGAGCTAAGTAATTGTATCATTTATGTATCTAGGAAGGAAAAAAAAAGAACATTCATTAAAAACTTGCTTTTTTCTGAACCTGCTGATTTTACAAATATGGCAGCTATGCCTCAGCAAATTATAAGCGATAATGAATTAGTTAATTTTCCTTACTGAAAACTGCTATGCTAAGATTATTAAATTACTGTATTTCTATTTAGTGAAACTAGCTACCAGTCAGTAAATTAGGATTTCCAGGACTCTTTTGGGAGGGGGAATTTTTTGTGACTATTATCCTTGTTTATCATTATTTTGGTCTTAACAGAATTAAAATGCTCACAGACACTCTCCTGAAGTATAAGTTTGTTCCCAAATGCATTGGAGGATGGATGGCCTTGTCGGATGCTGCAGCTCCGTACAAGGAGCAGGAGGAGGTGCCTGTGGTGCAGACCCTGAAGCCTTTCTGGACTGTACCAAAGCCCTGTCTGGACACAAAGTGCCATATCTTCCAGCCCAATTTCTACTTAAATCAGTGGAGTCCCATTTTTATCTGGTGGCACCTGACTCAGGATGTTTATCTTCGTGGCTCACAGGCCAGCCTCATGCTGGACCCCATCCCTGATGTGCACGCCCGTACCCACCAACCTGCCAGGTCAGAAGGTCCCATAATTATCCCTAAATTGCCCTTCTGCTTGTGCTCCACAGCTCTGTCCATCTGAAGAAATTGTGACTTCTCAGCGTGATATAAACCTCCTGGTTCCACATGAAAAGTTGTTTCATTTGAAGGTGGTTTCAGGGGGGATCTGCAGTTCACCTGGAAGCTCCCTGTGCTCTCTGGGTCACTCACAGCTTTCTGTACCTCTTAGAGGAAACAAACCCCCTCTAGACCAGGCTGGATGGGCTTTGAGCAACCTGGTCTAGTGGGAGGTGTCCCTGCCCATGGCAGGGTGTTGGAACTAGGTGGTTTTTAACGTCCCTTCCAGCTCTAACCATTCTATGATTCTATTTCCCTGTGGTGGTCTGAAGGCCACAAGAAGGGAATTACTGATCTCTGCGGAACACACATCTACTCCTTCCTTTGCTTCCATCAAGCTGCCCCTGGCACAGGAACTGCAAAGGAATGGGTTTGTTGGTGGTTTCCAGCTTGCTGCCCTTTGTATTGGCTGCAAGTATGAAACCATTGCAGGAATTGTCCATCTCCAAGAGCTGATGCTTCCTTTCTTTAAAATAAAAAATCAGCTGTCAATGTAGTATACCCAGTAAACAGAAAGTAATGCAGACAGTTGATTAAAATACATAAAAAGCCTGAAGCCAGATGGAGTAAGTGTCCTGGATTGTCTGATACAGGTGAGCAGTGTCTGGCCTTGTGAAATAACATTAAGAAAAATTTCTGAAACATAGTGGCTTTCTGATCCCCCATGTCTTTACTGTTTACACCATTTTTTTTCCTCTCATTCTTTATCCAGGCACTGAGAAGGCATCACCACCACTACCACCACCTGGAAAGCTGTATTGGTTTCACCTGCTGGGCTAACCTAGTCCTGCCAAAGCGACATTTGTGCTATTGCTTTTAAGGCAGGCACTTACCCAGGATGTTTTGTTTGCATTAAGGCATGGGATTAGCGTGCTGTCTGGGTCAGATTTAATGATATGTCCTCTTTCATGTACCCACAGAGGTAGGTATAAACAGGGTCATAAATGAAGATTGTTGGTTGGTTGGTTTGTTTTTTATTCTTTTTTTCCAGGAAATGTAAGGATGTTCTGCACCTGCAGTGCTGAATGAGTGCTTGCTGTTCTCTTTGTTGCTTACAAAATCTGAGTTCTTCTTGTGTACTGTGAATAATTTTGCCAAATTTTTTATTTCTGTGTGTTGCAGTCCATTTCACTGTGCATAGTACTTTCTTCATGTAGTTATCTGAACTGAAGTTGTCTAAATGAAAACTTGCCATGCTTTGCAAGTAACTTTTCCAGTATAACCTCCTGTGAAATCCTATGAGAAGTAAACACTGCATTTCATGCTTTTGACACTAGATGTGTTGTTCAATAGTTTAAATTAATATAAGTAATAATATTGCCAATCCAAAGCAATTTTTTTTTTTCCCTTTTGTGTCTTGTGTGCGTGTAGGCAATTGGGAAAATGATTTGAAGTTCTGTTGG
Organism: Numenius arquata; assembly: GCF_964106895.1. Classification (NCBI taxonomy): domain Eukaryota; kingdom Metazoa; phylum Chordata; class Aves; order Charadriiformes; family Scolopacidae; genus Numenius; species Numenius arquata. The sequence goes on from NC_133578.1 coordinate 3,588,057, forward strand.
TTTGGGTATGTTTCCCCAGTGACTTTATTCATGCTTGGCTAGAACAAGACATCTTGCCTTACGCTTCTCGGGTGTGAACTATGGATTAGATTTAGCAGTCTGATATTATTATACTATAACTGGGGCCCAGAACCAATACAAATTCTTTATATTCCTAATAAACGGGTTTATGTTAGTAAATATCAAGCTATTTCTGTCAGCTTTCTGGCTTTTCAAGCCAGCAGAAAGGTTGTGGATTTACAGTGGAGTAAAATCTGTTTCAGGAAGGGTAGTGCTCAAGGCATCTGTGCCGTCTACAAAAGAGTTTATTTCTGAAGTTCTTTGATTTAGCTTTATTCCATACAAAAACACTGTACCATGAAGGTCAGAGATTATAGGCAATAGGAGAAGGGGGAAGAATGTTATCCTTTCTAATTTCTTTGTAGTATCAATGGGTCTGAGAAAACTTTGTAGCTCTGTGTCCACTTTGTGTAATTTGTTCCAAATTTAATTTGGAAATGGGGGAATCTGGTAACATCTTTTGCTTTACTTTTTTTTTCCTTTTTTCTTAAAGGACCATCTTTGGATATGCGTTAAACGTGATGTACAGCTATATGCATTTCTAGAAAAATCAGCTTTATTTCCTGGGATTACTTAGGAGAACCGGGAAGGGTTGTGGAGGCTTGTACACCCTTAACATAGCAAGGGCTAAGAATGTTCTTTGTGTTCTGCACAACGGTTGTGAACAATTCTGAAACTCATAGACCAGCTTTCTGGGATGAGCTGGGATGGAAGAGATGGGAAAACAGTAAATAAAAGCTATCCTGGGTGGGTGGCCTGCCAGGTGGGTGTGAAACTTGCTGAACTATTGAGCAAAAATCACAGCAGTTGACTGTTCAAGGTGTAACCAGCAGCTGATGATTTAACAGTGCAGTTTGCACATGTTGTCATCAATTAGATGGTGGCATTGAGCACATGGAGGCTTCTCTCAGAGGTTATCCATCGTTGAGAGCTTTCAGAAGTCATCTGGTCTGGGTTCTGAGCATGGGAGTTTCGGGAGATTTTCAGACTTTTTGGAGTGAAGTTGCTGTGCAAGGTAGACCGCAAGATGGAGCATGCGTGTGTGCCTGTTCTTTAAAGGGGAGACTTAAGCAGGAAAAAGGAAGATGTCTTGAATTTTTGGCACATTGGTGGAATGGCAAAGATTAAATGGGTATGGAATGGGTAAAGGGCAAGATTAAATTTGAATAGTTTGGCTAAAAAAAAAAAAAAAAGTTTATTTCATAAGAGTTATAGATTTTATCATTTCTGCCAGGACAGGGAAAGAAAAGGGTAATATCATGGGAAAGAGGTTGAAGGAGGAAGAGGCAATGATGATGTGGAGCCATTTTTCAGTTTACTTGCACTACTACAACTAGTCAGACTGATCATTAACGTTGTGTTACAGCGTTCTGGTCACACTGTTGTTATTGTCCTCAAAACAGGACAGCTTGGCTTTTATTGATCTAAAGCATGGGAACACAAAGCCTGATATTGTTTCTGTACATAATAAATTAACTAACGCTGTGTGCATCCTATCATGCATGGAAGGAGCATCCTGTAACTTTAACAATGTTATTTTAGTATTTTCCTTCAAATCCTTCCTTAAAACAGTCTTTTTCCTACCTGTCTGAAATGGCTAGGGAAATTTATTACAGCTTAAGTCAGTCGCATGTGTACTACTGATGCTCAGTATAGTTTACTGGCTTGGACCCATCTGTGCATAACCCTCTCTTGTATTTTGAAATGGGGACTGTATTTTAGGTTGTATTTCTGTAGCACTCAATATAATGGAGCACTGGTCCCTGGGAGCCTTGGTCAGACAGATTATTATCCATGAAATGTATTCAAAGTAACTAAATAGCTCTATATATTAAATATTACTATATTTACACTATTTAAATGCATTAAGTGAATTCAGTGATGCAATTTTGTTTTCAGGATTTTGAGTTGCATAGTTTCCTTTTTGGAAAAATAGATAAGGCAGTAGTGAAATAGCTGATAAAACTTATTAACATATGATGGTAGGTGAACATTTTGTGATACAATAGGAATGTTGGTATAATAATAGGTTAGGAGTTGGAAAGCCAAGATAAGTATCAAGGGAAAAACATAATTGAAACAAATTTTGAATCTAGTTGGCTGTGGATAAACACTGAAATGGAAAGAAAAGCAGTTAAATAACAGAACTTTGCTGAACTTTACTTGTGAACTGAACTCTGTTGACTTGAGATGGGACATAGCATGAGGACACCTCTCCTGCTGACTCCTCAGGGTGCACTGCTCTTTTCTGTGGTTCTCTCTGAATTTTATTAGCAATAAAAGCATTTAAAAATGAAAATATTGCAAGATGACAACAAAAGTGTGATGTTATTTTAGATTAACCTCCCCCTTCCCATAACATTGACTTGATTCATGAGTATCTGAACTGTTATTTCAACCTATCTATAGGCACTGGCAAAACTTTTTTTTCTACCCTGTATGTCCTCATTTTATTTTGAAGGGTATTTTTAGAGCCGTGAGAGCCGGAGATATATAAAGTGGGGTTTTTCTTTTCTTTTTTTTTTTTTTTTTTTTTCCTTCTAGAGTAAACTGAGATTCTGGGGCACAAGATGGCAGCATAAGGAAAATTTGCTAACATCAGAAACAGCTGACTTTGTCTAAACTGCAAAAATGTGAGAGTCCTGGTTAAGTTTTTAAAATGATTTGAGCAGATTTAATATGATCTAATGAAACTTCTTACTAAGACAATCCATCACTTGATCATCTTAAAAAATCCCCTCCCTCTTTCAAAGTCTCAGTGAACTTGCATCTTATAAAAAATTTGCTTTCTTAACTCAAACTTCTTTTTAATAAGCTTTTTTTGCTGGTTTCTCTGCCTCCCCTCGGTTATTTATTTTCAGCTGGAGTAAGATCAACAGGAGATTCAGACTTTATGAGCCACTTACCCAATAGCTTTTTTTGTCATAATGTGTCCCCTGAATGCCCCTTTAGTAGGTACTTTTCAGGGCACAGTGTGTTGTTTCGAACAGAAAGTTAAGTTACAGCAAATTAAGCACTTCCATGCCGAAATTGGAGATGCTTGTCTGACTTTGTTTCGCTGGAAACTGTGCCTTTGATAGAGCCTTTGGGTTTGCTGGGTAAGAAATTGCAGCTCTTTAGAAATCCAAATGAGAAATGTTCAACGTGTTTGGGGTTTTTCTTTTAGTATTACACTGGTTGTGCTACCATAGTAGGTATTAGAAAACCTTCAGTTGAGGCTTATACCTTCATCTCCCTGATGTACTCCTCTGGTATGTTTTTATGATTTGCATACTTTGTAAGACAATTTCATAGTATCTTTGATATTTGTTATTTTATGCTTTGGAGAAATGATGCTCTCTATGTTTATCTTGAGAGTCTGTACTCAAGGAGGTCTTTCTGGATATGCTAATGTGGTGGCAGAAACACTCTCTGTAAGCGAAATCACATGGTGTTCCTCTCTCGTGGAAATTATTTCATATCAACTCTGCTGTCCAGAGTTAGCCAACAAAGTTCTGGTGCTCCTAGGGGAGTTTGGGGTCTTTGGGAATTGTGTGCTGTTTCTCTGAGGTTTGTGATGCCCATCCATGCAGTTGTGGCAATAATGAGCTATGTAAAAGCCAGGCACAAAAGTTCTATATTTCCTTTGGGTTTACTACACAGCCAGCCTGTGACCATCTACAATGGCTCGAAAAATAAATACCGCAGTGGCCAAAGAGACAGCTCTGTGCGTGAATGTCAGCCGCTAAGGGCCACGGCTGTAAAAACTTTAATGTTCTTATAAGCCACTTGTGACAGCAACAAGTGTTGCTATTAGTTTGTACAGCTTATTAAAGTTTTATAGAACATGTCACAGAATAACAAAACTCTTCAGTGTAAGCTCATGTAAAGCTCTCATTCTGCTTCTTTTCTCTTGGATTCCTAGCTATGATATAAAATATACTGCTTTACTGTACCTTTTCATGCCTCCCATATCTGCCTGCCAACTTGTTAGGCTGCAGTTTGTGCCACATAGAATACATTCTAGGAATAAAAACCAAAACAAAACACCCAGACAAAAAAGGTGATTCATATTTACATTTATTTATACAAGTACCTAAGCATTTCTAATTTTATCTTGAAATGGAAGCTGTCTCATTAATTAAACAAGCTTGGGGTATTCCTGGGCATACTTTAATTTGTGTTATCTTCTAGTTTACCAACAAAAATATGGTAAAGAAATTGTCCGTGTAGCAATGGACAGCCTGAAATTAGGTCAAATCCAGTTTCTATATATTATGCTATGAAATTCTAGTCATATATATTTTCCACCCTCTGCACAGATGCAGGAGGATTGCACTGGTGTTTTGATGCACCATGGGGGCTTTCACCATCTTTTCCTTAACCCAAAGGATGCTGCTTTTCCTGTTTAGGAAATAAGTTTGGGTGAAACATTGTTGGCCTCTCCTGATTGTACTGCAAGTCTTCTGACGTTTGGTGTCTCATAATTTCAGAGCTATCCAATGAACCTATATATTCATTATGACTAATGTAAAAGAGCAAGCTTCCAACCAAAATGTGAGAATGTGACTTGAATACATTTTAAAGGCTTAAAATGAAGAAAGAGGATCCGAATCATGGATGCTGAGCTTTCTCACAATTGACCCCTGTCTACTGCCTCTGTGTGTGGCTTTTTCTGGGGGAAAGCAAACAATAAGAAAAAAATACCCCATGAAAGCCAACCTGATTGGGGAACTTCCTGTAACTTCTGGACTCTGCCCCACTGCAGGCCAACACAGGCACACTCAGGGATCCCCACTCCTTTCAAAGAAACAGAGCATATAGGCTAAGATGAATCCACCAATTGCAAACAGACTGTGATTAAAATAATGGTTTAATCGGAGCAGTCTCTGTACATTATGATCTACATACATAGACAGTGATAAAATGGTCCAGATGCATCCATAGTTTGTATAGAAGTCTCATATCTGCCTAGCTAATGTAACAACCAGGTGGTTGTCTGCTTGCAGCAACATTTGTCTCCTCTTTTGGGTCACTTTTATGGACCCAGAGTTCTTAGTTCCCCTTCATAGCTGCAGACGTAATCAGAAAAAACAATTTCCCTGGCGTCCTTTGCTTTGCTCTTTGCTGTACAAGGTCAGGAATGCATTACAAACCTGGATATAACTTCAGAGGTGAACGGAGGCATCTTGTTCTTTACACAGCAGGTCACTGTTGTCCCCTTCCTTCTCACATGCCACTTAAGCATGTTAAAATGAGAGCATGACAATGTTCTTTAGATGTAATGTATAATACTGTGTGTATCTGCACGTGTCTATGAAAGATATGTATATATATAGCAAAACCTTTTTTTAAATTAAGCACCGCACCTTTTTTCTCTTTTTGTTTTCTCCCCGACTCCAAGACATAACTGGGCACTACTTATGAATTTAATTTGGTATCAGTGGAAGAGCTGTAGCAATGATGAGAATGTACATAGATCAGAGATGAAACTCTGCAGTTATCTGTGTCAATTAGTATTTACATTTCATGTACTGCCAGTTTCCCTTTACCTGTATACATTTCCAAGAAAATATGTGTATGTATGCTTATACATATACAAATGATACCCTGCCAGATCTAAAAGCTCTAGATTTTCTTTTTTTAAGCTCAGGGAAGGCTGAGCTGTTGTGAGTAGTTCACTAAAACGTGAACTGAATATAGTGCAGAACTTGGTGTAGTTCAGCTGATGTAAGGAATTAATTAATTTCCATGTGGATCTACATTTCCCATGCTGAGATACACTGATGTTTTGCCATGTTTGGTACAGCTAAATGTAGGCAGTACCTGAATATCACAGAATCACAGAATCTTAGTGGTTGGAAGGGACCTTTGAGATCATCGAGTCCAACCACATTAAAAAGAAAAAAAGAAAAAAAAACACACACACAAACCCCCACAAAAACAAAACAAAACAAAAAAAACACCAACAACAAAAAGAAAAAACCCACACCAGAAAGAAAAAAAAAAAAAAAAAAAGCACCCACCAACTAAACCCCACACCCATAATCTCACACACAACACCCCACCACAAACCAACAATCCCAGGCACTAGAGCATGCCCTGAAGAGCCATGTCTACACGTTTCTTAAATCCCTCCAGGGATGGTGACTCCACCACCTCCCTGGGCAGGCTGTTCCAGTGCCTGACCACTCTTTCAGTAAAGTAATTCTTCCTAATATCTAATCTAAACCTCCCTTGCCGCAGCTTCATACCATTTCCTCTGGTCCTGTCATTATTCCCTTGGGAGAAGAGGCCAACCCCCGCCTCTCTACAGTTTCCTGTCAGGTAGTTGTAGAGGGCAATGAGGTCCCCCCTCAGCCTCCTCTTTTCCAAACTAAACATGCCCAGTTCCCTCAGCCTCTCCTCATATGACTTGTTCTCCAGACCCCTCACCAGCTTGGTAGCTCTCCTCTGGACACGCTCCAGCAGCTCAATGTCTTTCCTGAGAGATCTCTTTCCATACGTGTGACTTTCCAGGTAACTCAACTGACCTACAGGTACTTATCTTTAGCAAAACTGCACCAGACTCTTTTGTGGTGTGTTTTTTTTTTTTCTTTCTTAATATATTTGTGCCTTTTAAGAGCTATACAGCAAAAAGCAAATTTGGTCTACCAAGCCATATCTTCAGCACAATGTGAAACACAGACACTGATTTAATAGAATTATAGAATTTTAAACTTTTTTTTATGATATAATTTTTATTTTTAACTTTTTGTTGAGATTCCTTGTGTCACTCATCCCTTCTTTTCAGACTAAATGATAATGGGGTTTTTTTTTGAGGTACACAGCTACTACAGTTTATTAAATCCAAGCTAGACAATAATCCAAAGTTTAGAGTCTTTCAATAACACACCTACACCACTAGAGAGGGTGGATTAGACATGGCATAAAAGACTTGTGCAGGTTTCCCAGTAGTTCTTAATATTAGTTACCCTCAAAATATCTGGAGAACAGACCTTATTTTGAAATATTTTTAGTTCAATAGACCGTTATTATTCCCAGTTTCATTGTTTCATGGAATACACCTTTTTAGCAAATTCTTTAAATAGAGAATATTAAAAATATTCAAAATATTAAAAAGAGAAGGGCATACAACTTAAATACTTTCTTAATCAACTTTTTTTTTTTTAATGTTCAATAGATTCTCAAATGCTTTGGTAGCTCTTTTAGCTGATGCAGAAGAACTTGTATCTTTGTGCAAATGAAAATTGCTGCTTCCAGCAATGAATTACAGCTGAACTAATGTTAGGGAAAAAAAACCCATCCCTGTGGCTTTGGTGTTTTCTTGTCTGCTGCCAGGGGGGGTTATGCCTTGCATACCTTGTCTGATTTTCAGAGTGAATGAAGCACTCTGCAATAGGTGAAACTTCAGTTGGGGTTGGCAATACATCTTTTTCTTTTTAATGAAGAACCTTACCCTGCTACACTGCAGAAATTGCAAATATTAACGTGAAATACTTAATTATGAGCTGTGGCGATTTTGTCAAATGAAGTAAACTTCAGCATGTTTGTTATCAGTTTAATGAGCATTAGTTCTGTTGGTGCCTGATGCTGCATCTTTGGAATCTTCAGATTCATTTGGGTTTCTTGGATCTTCAGGTGAGAGACGTGGTCGCTGCTGTTCAGGGAATGTGCTTCAACCACCTCCAAAGCCCGGTTCTTCAATGATCTGTGTGTGGGATGAACTAGAAATGGGGCTGTTAAACACGATCAGCAGGGATGGGGGGGCAGAGAAAAGTTTACAGGTCTCAAGGAGGCAGTCTCTGTTGTTTCTTTGGGGGCCTCCCTGTTAGAGGAGTTAATTAATAAAGGCACAAATGCCTCCTTTTATTCACGGCTCTGTTGAATGGGGGCTTAGTAAACTCCTGCTTGGTCTCTGGAGACCAAACTCCCGAGTCTCAGTTAGTGTAAATAATGACTTCAGTGCAGCTAGGCCGCTGCTTACCCATTTAATCAGACAGCTGTGTTGGTCCAGCTTTTTTTATTATTGTTTTAGTATATCCAATATATACGGACACCATGACTGTAGAGTGATCTTAGCCAGTAATTTCCGCCTGGGCATGTGTGTGCTCATGGTGTGTGTTCAACCTCACCCCATGGTCTCCAACAGAATAGGTTGAAGAGGCTCCTCAGTACAATAGTCTGGAAATACACCATTGTTAAGAGAACAGTTTATTTAGGAAAATGGTAGAACAGCAATCTCATCACGTAATTGATACCACCTTTAAGAAGTTAATCATAATTTACCTTCAAGGTTCAGAGAGAAATGCGTTGTTAAAGACGTGCATGTTCTTAGCAGCGTCTATTGTCTTAGCAGCTAATTACTGCAGAGTTTAATTCCAGAATTTCGTGTTAAAAATTTGTATGTAAAATAAATTTGAAATTCGAACATGAGCCAGTTGATGGATATATTTCAGTTTAAAAATGAAGATTGAAAGTACTTTCCTCACAGTGACAAAACATCCTGTCTGCTCACAAAATCTGCATGGCAAGTTCCCTTGCCACACATTTCATTGAAAAGCAGAGTGGGTTTTTTTGTTAATTTCTTTTTTCCAAAGGAAAAAAAAAGAAGAAAAGAGCTCTTTCAGACTCTTTCCAGTTGATGCTCCGTGTTGTGACATGTCATGTAAAACTGCATCTGTTATGTTGAAATAAGAACATAAGAGAGACACTTTGACATGACGAATCACAACACAACTTAACAGCAGGAACATTTAAGACGCAACACGGTTTCGTTGTCAGTAACCTCAGCCCTGATAAAGATGAGGTATTTAGTTGAGCCTCCAGCTTTACTGGGTCTGTTTCTTCCCTAATGAGTTTTCCTCCTAACGTCGGGCCCAATCCAGCCGTTCTCGTGGGCAAAAACTCCAGGTAAGTTTTAAATGTCGAAGCCAAGGAAAGTTTTGCCCGAGTGAAGACCTCAGGATCGGGCCCAGGAGTTTTTACTGCCTGTGAAGTATAAAATAGACTCAGATTAAGCTAGCAGACTTGTTATTTGACAGTTTATAAAATATTTTAGTATCTTTTTGGCAGTAGCAGTTTGAATGTTGGCAAATGTACACATTGCTTGCAGTTACAAAACCTTGTAATGAGTATTTTCCACTGTAATAGCAGTGAGTTGAAATTTGGATAAACCACTTAGACTTGTGAACTCTGACATGCATGGTAACTATGTCTTTGCAAAAGAATTTTGTCAAGTATTGGAGCTCCTACTAATAGCACATCCATCTTTCTGCACACTATAAATCTTAAGAAAATTTCTATTACTCTGCAATTTGTCTGGCTTATGCTATTTATTAGCCATTTTATTCTGCTGCTTTAAGAAGTAATGTGATGTTCATTTTATTGCTGGTTCAATAAATTGTTAATTATAATGCAGTGATTGCTGCTGACGTGATTTAAAAGCCACATTAGCACTATAGCATTAAGTTTTAACTATTTTACCCTTCAATTCCCTGTTTATACAACAGTAAAAGGAAAATAGCCTTAGACTAATTTAAAAAATGAAGGTACTTGTATCTATTGATCACATGATGTACTAGAAACTTTTGTGTTTTTTTTAAAAAGGTTACATTCAGGTCTAAAAAAGAAAGAAAATGCATCAACTGACTGTGGTCTTACTGTTCAGCAAAAAGCGTTTTAAAGCAAGATTAACCCCAAAGTTAAATTAACAGAATTACTTAGTTAAATTAGGACAATTGACATAATATATTAAAGGAACAAAATACCCAGATAAATCATAATCATTTTATAGTTATGCATAGCTTCTGGTGCCCATTTTGTATAATAATGAAGCATAAGGGAGGCTGAGATTGGAAATCATACCTATTTTCTCCAAGAATATTGTAAATGGGTTTGGGAGAAATCTCCGTTTTGCTGATTTAAAGTCAAATCTAATTGCTACAAGTATGATACATCCTTGGCTGAGCACATAGAGGCACTAGAACTGACTCTGTACCACGAACCGTTCACAAATATTGTACAGGATGGACAAAACCATGGAAATACTGAACCTGGAGTGAATGGGGATGCTTACTGCCTGTTGGAAACCTGTATTAGTGTTAGTGCAGTACCCCCAGACATACAGACTGTCAGTGCAAATATCTAAATTTCTTAATTGTCTTTTTTGTTTCCTTAGTTGAGAAAACTATACTCCTAGAAAAATGGGGAAAAAAAAAAATAGAACGATAGAAACTGGTATAGAAAACTGTTATATTTGCACATATACACACATATATTTAAAAAAAATATAAATATGCATAAATTGAATTAATGTGTCTTAGTGTTCTGTGCTTTTGTATCTCCACAAACACACCACCATCAAAAGTAACACGCAGCTCTCAAACACTGGAAGCTAAAGTCATTGATTCAAACAAAGCCATTTAAATACACAGAAAAATGTAAATTTTAACTGCTCTTTCTCATATAAATTTGTTACCCTGACACACGTAGGGGATGCTCGCCATCACATGTGGTCAGATTGTCAGACTTTCAGGCTACAGCATCTCGGGTGGTGTTAAAGCACCATGTGATCCTTGGTATTCGGATGAGTAAGGACAGGTTTAATACGTAATTAATAATACAAGGAAGGAAAAAAGAGGAAGGTGTGGTTATGAAAAGCTGCCTGGTCAGAGGTTCCCAGCACATCTCTACTCTGACTTTTATTGTGAGCTGCTATGGCCTGGTGATAGACAAATCAAAAAAATCGCAACAAAAGGGCTTTTCTTGCTAGTTAGAGATTTGTTGAAAGAAATTAATCACCTAAACCTTTTAGAGAATCCTAAGAGAGAGAAACCTGATCTTTAGTTGTCTAATTGCATTTAAAAATCTGCCTAGAAGAGATCTTATTCCTTGACCAAGTTAGAAACAGTTGTTAGCTTGATGACGCCTATTTTCAAAGGAGAACTCCTTTGAAACTGGAAATGGTTTTGTTGTAAGGAAAGAACTTAAATTGCCTTCTTAAAGGAAAGGTCTTTTCCCAAGAGGGAATAGTCTCTGCCAGAACAGTGTATTTAGAAACAAACAAACAAAAAACTATGGAAAAGGAAAAAAAAAAAAAAAAAAAACAAACCCAAACCACAAACCAACAGCCCACTCCACACTTCGATTTTAATAAATCCTAACTTATTTTATTTAATCATCCCTCATTGGATTTGTATATAAGATGCTGGTTAAATTGCTTTCAAATAAGGATGAATCTTGGCACTGGTCGTGGTAAAAATTACAGATATAGGGAAAGGAAAAGATTTCAGGCTTCGGGAGCAAGGATCTGAGCTAAAGGGACTGATAAAGCTTACTGAGCTGTCATAATGTACTTAAACTCCTATAGTTGACTTAGTACTGCATGACATTTCAATATGAGAAATTAGGACATAAAAAATTAGTGTAGCCCATATTAAACAGACTTAAAACTAGAAAACTAATTGCAAAAAGTAATTGGGATGTTTTCAGCAACATCTCATAGTGATCTAGTCACGGCCTACCGCACTTCCATGATATGAGTAATGATCTGGAAAAAAACCCCTTTCCTCTGAAAGATTGCAGATCACACAAGAATTAAAGGAGTGATAAATAAAGGTAATGGTAATTTATGTAATAATCTAGATTATTTTGGAAGAAAGAACCTTGCTATCAGATAGAGCTTCAAGCTGACCTCGTGCTCTACCAGGAAAGACTAAGAAACCAGTGGAGAAGATGGTAGTGCCGCAAAAGCCAAGACAAAATCGGGCTCTGAAGCCTCTTTATGGAGCAAGAATTTATCCATCTCAGTTATTCAGGGTGGTGAGAGGCTCTGGCCTGGGGCAGCCCTCTGGCCACTGCTCTGGAGCTTCAGATCGGGGATGCTCAGGGACTTTGAGCTGTAGCCGAAGCTGGTCCAGGCCTTCAGCATCTCCTCATCTGGCTGAGCAGCCTGGGCGCCCTGGCAGCCTGCCGTGTGGGTTTTTACGCTTCAAGCTGGTTTGTGTTAAAGCCTTGTTTAAAACCCGCAAGTTTAAAAAGGCTGTTTTGAATTTGGTTTAAGAATTCGGATCAGTTCTCACTCTACCAGAGTCAAATGTGAGATGATGGGGTGGGAGGCAGCACGGAGTATGAGGCTTTCAGCGAATGTGAACCCCCAGCCTGGAATTAACCTCTACCTCAATTAATTAATGCTGTTACACTGGTGAGTGGGGAACTGGGAGATAGCACAGCACTCGTGTGATCGAAAAACCACCGAGTCCTGTGGTCTGCATTTGCAAGGCAGGGGTCCTGTTAGACAGTTAATGCCAGAGGGAGAGCTGCTAACAGGCATTTGTAAATCTTGATTAACAGCGTTCTGCTAAAAGTGTCAAGACTGGAGGAAATATAGTATACCTAAGAGCTAATGGATAAATCAGATCTATTCCCAAGTTTAGTGCTTCCCCACTTTTTTTTTTTTTTTTAATCCTAAAATAAAGGAGAAGAAAGCAGGCCTGAATGCATGAAACTCCAGGAATGCATAGCTCGGTCATCTGCATAAATCGAGTTGCCCAGCACAAAAAGTTGAACAGCCTGTAAGGGAGGATATAAAAGAAATGGTTAAAAAGGTAGATTGAAAAGCAACCACACCAGTTTACTGAAAACATGTTTCTTGTATGCAGGAAACTCTATCAGGAGAATAAGGAGAGCAGGACATAAGTTGATAAAGCCAACATGATGTGTGTCTGCCTTAGCTTTTGAAAAGCATTCAAACTGTGACTTTGGAAATGCCAATTTACTGTTGGCTCTAAATAGTATGTATAAAGTTATCCACAAAGCCATAAGAGAAAAAGAAACTTCTAATGAACTGTGAAACCAGATGCTTTATGCTGGAGAAGCACATTCTGCAGTCTGCATATTATTATTTTGTTTTGGGGAATGCTGCAATGTGCTAGGTAATTTCAAATATAGATGCAGGCACAGTTTGTACCCCGAAGAGTTTACGCTGGGAGGAATATTCCTATTCGTGGTTGGGGGGCGAGGTGGGTATACGTCTAACAGAAACAGACTTATGAAAAATAAACTTATTTTTTCAGACTGGAACGGCAGTTTAGTTTAGAAACCTCATATTGGGTATTTTTGCATGCTAACAGTCAGCCCCCATCTATGAGAAAGGACGTGAGTTTCTACAGATGCTGAAAGGGGTTTGGGTGCAAACAGGGTTCTGGATAGGAAGCTATAAGAAAAAGTCTGGATGGCCAACCCAGATATCCTAAAAACTGTCTAGGCTGGACTGAAATCAGGGTATGTTTTCTTCCCAGAAATATTCCAGACAAATAAAATGCCTACATGATCTGGCTGGAGAAGTCATTATTATGAGAGGTTGAAGTAAAGCAATGTTGACAGCCAATGATGTACCAATTCTGTACATATGCGTGAAGTAAAGTTTCCTCATGAGAAACTTTTTGATCCTCAAAATTTTTGAGGAAAAGGAGGAGAATGTAAAAAAATGTCTTCAATACATGTGGTTGAAGCACCATTGAACCATAACTGAAATTTCTTGTAGGTTCTTGGAATTAATTATGATATAATCACACATCTAAAGTAGTATCTCAAATAAGGGAAACCAATTTTATGCTGAATTTATTGATGAGCTGGTAGAATAGTGAAAACCTGAAGTTGAGATAAATCCCGAATTACAAAAGGGGCTACATATATTGAATTATCTACACAGAGTAGAAAGAGTGAGATACAGAAATCTCTCCTGATTAATAAGACAAAGGGAAATGGTGCAAAACAGATATATGGCATTCCATTTTGCCTTATGATTATGTATGATGTCATTACAAAACACTGGGATTTTTATATTAGGTGATTAGAGATCAAATTATCAGCTTAACTTTTTCTAAACTTCATCTTAATCTATATAATTTTAAATACCATTGGTATTAGGCTTCAACAAGCAGCTCCTGAAGAAAATGCTGCAATTGGAAGTATCAACAGAAAGAGGAATTTAAAGAAACCCCATAACGTAAAACGTTTTCCTGATTTATCTGTCAGATTCTGATTTTTTTCAATAGTCACTTCTGATGTGTTACTTGTATTGTAGACTGTTATAAAAATAGGAGAAATACATTGCTTAAATTTATTGCTTATGTTCAAATAGATTGGAGTGTTTGCAGTAGCAAGCTACTTTGAGGAAGGACGGGGTAGGTATGGAGAAAGAGGCAGATTATATGGTAAATAGAAATAACAGAGGAAATCTCAGTATAAAGGCCTCTATAGACAAAGGCCAATTTTTAGAAATTATTATTTTTATATAGGCAGAAAAAAACTAGGAAGGAAACAATGTTCAGCACTGACTGCAAAATGGAATGTGTTAGGCAAGCAGAAAAAATCTGAAAGTGAGACAGGCTTTGAAAAGCCTAGAAAGGAAGGATGGAGAGCTTGATTTGAAGTAGTTCCAGCTGAAGGAGGTCTGTGTAGCTAGGACTGCATCATTAAAGTGCCATTAATTTTGCTTGATGCCAACACTTTGGGTGGATTGGAGGAACACAGACTGAGAATTCGCACAAGCAAGAGAGACAAGGTTAAAGAAATGATGATGGGAGGTTTTGAAAGCTCGATGACTATTTTTGATTTTGCTGCAGCAGGAATATTTGCTTTCTTTTGCTGTACTTGAGTACTGGGCACTTCTATTTCTAGAAATGCCCCAAGAAGGTCATTCAAACTATTTCAAAACTCAGGAAAATTTTCTGGGTAGTTTTCAGTTTGCATTGCAGTTTCACTTGTCTATTATTTCCAAGAGTAATTCAGCCATCTCTGATGAAAAACAATAGATCTTGTGGATAAATTCATATGTAATCTTTAGGGAAATTAATTGGTTTTTGTCCTTTGACCCAAACTACTTCATCTACATCTTTGCATCTTCATTTTAATCTTTGGTTTAAGTTAGGACAGGAGGAAGGTTCCTTAGCAAGACTTTTTTTTTTTCTTTTTCTTTTTTTTTTTTTTTTTCTTTTTTTCCCCCCAGCAACATCTGAAAAAACAGAGGAGAGAAAGTCCACTCTTCAGGCATTGAGGTGTCTGATACCAGTTTGTTTTTGTATTCTAGTGCTCTTAGCATGTACCGTATACTGATTCCATTCAGGTTTTATCCAGGTTTTAATTTGTCTTTTGTGTGTCACATTGAAAAATGTTTATTTTAAAGTGTGAACTGTAGCTAAACAAAATACATACGTAAAGAGAAACCACTATTTTGCTTTACTGAAGACTCTATTTGTTTTAAAATACTTAGTGAATTCTTAAATGCCTGAAGTTTCAGAAAATAATATGAAAAATAGGAATATTGAATGTGTTTTATTTACAGGTTAAGTAAGAGTACAAAAATATTCTCACTTTAGTCATGCTAAAACCAAAGTATGAATTGACAATACAAATAGAGAGGAAAGAACATAGATATTATAGGAAATAGAGCTGGGAGGCAGGATCAACTATACCTAAATCGTTCATGACAGATACTTGTCTAACTCTCTCTTTAAATCTTTAGTGATGGAGTTTCCACAATCTCTATAAATCAAAATCTCTTTCTCGGTAGTTCAAGCCTGTTACTAGTTATTCTTTTTGAAGTGGTCACACAGAGCAATTTCTTTACAGCTACCAACCATCTATGTAAAAACCTGATCACTGCTTATTCTTTCCTTTAGTTTAAACCACCTCAATTATTATCGTTTTTATACAGATCATATTTTTCCAGGCCAACCAGCCTTTTGTTTCTTATCTCAAGTGTTAAGGCAAGGGAAGAATTACTGGATGAAAAAATTAGATAAAAATGAGCAGTGCTCGAGACAGATAAATATTTGAGCCACAAGCAATCAAATATAATAATTGGAAATGAGTGCTAATGTTTGGGGTTTGTTTTTCTTGGTGTACTTTTTTTACTTTTGTTTGCCTTTTCCCTGAATATATAGGGTCCAACATCATTCCCTGGTCTGTCCTTTACTTATGAAGGTTGACTATTTTGAAATTGGGGGCAGTCTTTTATCCTTAAACCTGTTGATTCTGTCAACAAACTCAGTGCTGAATCCGGCGGCATTTGAAATGTTTTTCTGTAAGCATTTTGAAACAATTATATTTCATGTAAACTGGTTTTGCAGAAGGCAAAAGGGCCTCTGCAGCAGAGCTGGAAGAGTAGCGTGCAGGATACCTGTCCTCCGTCTCTTGCTTCCTCTCTCCTGCTATTTTGCGTGGGAAACCGTCATTAGTGGCTGAGACCCAAGGCTATGGAGGCCCATAACTTTTAGAATCTGACAAGTTGGTTTAGGAGGGAAAGCAGAGAAGTTCATGGCAGAAAATTTGTTTTACACTTTCATCTATATGATACAGGCTATGAACTTTAAAAAAAACTTGCCAAACTTTTACACACTGAAGGAAAAATAAAGTTTGAATACTAGTTTATGCATATTCATCCCAGGAAAATTAACTTGTGAGGGAAAGAAAAAAATATTTCATGTACAATTCCAGTTCTAGAAAGGAAAATGTCTATTCATGTTTGTGTTTATATAACACAGAAACACACACACACACACACACACACACACATTTAAGTTACCAGACAAACACTTAGATGTTGAGATGACCTTTGAGAGAATTGATAAATGATTGTATTTAAAATTGGCACAGGTTTTGTTTTGTTTTTCTTTTTGAAGTTCCCTGTTCTATTCACCATCTATTTTTGGCCATTGTTTTTCTATTTCAATGTAGATTTTGCTATTTTTATTGAATCTAATAATTGCTTCCCTGCCTCTTGTACCAAAAGTAGGCATCTAATACTGATAGTGTCCCATTTTGGAAAATCCCGAGCAATTAGCAGCATTGTGTTTCCCAAAAGTGCGCGTAAGACTGCAAAGTTCTCTATTTCATTTTGCAAACTTTAGTCTTCTGTCTTTCAAAAAATGTGCTACTTGTGTAAGGAAACCCAGCTTCTGGGACACAAAGGCCCTGCAGCACGCTCCCCGGGCTGACAGAGAGCAGAGTTTGACTTCCCAACCATGGGCAAATTCATCTCCTGATGCAAGAGGATGGTCTCCCCGCTCCACAGTCAACACAGCTTAAAATTGCATCCTCAAAAATCTGTTTACTCATCAATTTAGTCGTCCTTCAGCATGCCTAAGTAAAAAATAGATTATCCCCCGGGATAGGATTTGCCTTATCTGACTTTTGGTGTTTGCAACGCAAACTTCTCCAGTGGAACTAATCACCCGACTGCCCTCCCAGTTGGGGAGAGAAATGGGCACTCCCCGAGCACAGCACTTCCCATCGGCTTTTTGCTGAGATTTCCTCTCATATTCCTGGCTATAGTTACAATATGTGGAGATAAGTTTGGGTTTTTGCTTACTGGTTTTAAAGCAGATTTGCAGACAGGTGCTGGTCTGGTTCATCTGACTTGGTCAACGTATGAACCTGAATGTTTCTGTTGAATGTATAGGCAAAACAAAAATTTAGAGAAACATTGATGGAGGGGTCAACGGCTGCATGTTGGGGTTTTTCCAAAAAAAGAAAAGGGATGTGATATTCCATTTCCCATGTCCTTGTACATAACAGGCAGCTTTAACCACAACTTCCACTGGAAAGCTTCAATAAGCACAGTTCAGCAAAGCACCTATGGTAGATGTAATTTCTGACAAGGTACAAAGGACTCTGCCTTCATAAACCTAGGCTGACGCTAAAGGAACCGCTCTCTTGCAGTGCAAAAACTTTTTGGACGTGGTGGGGTCCTGCGTTCTGCTTTTCAGGATGGTATTGCAGGTAGTGAATGGGATGAATCCTTTTGCCATTGCAGGCACATCACCTTCTTATTTCAGCGCCATCGCCTTCAGGACAGTCAGGTTTACTTGTTCATTGCTGGTTAATAAAATATTTTGTTATTGTTGTTAAAATGCAATTACTTCAGTTGGGTGGTAAAATTGGAGCAAAAACATTACAGGCAAAAAATGCCTACGTAAAGCTTGTCAAAGTGTCAGTGACCCTCAAAGGTTTGTCCATTTATCATAAATGGCTTTGTTAATATCTATCATCACCAGCACTTAGACTCACATTTGCTTTAATGCTTTGTTCAAAGCTGTAGCGCAACAATAACGACAATAGGATATAAATACTTTATAAGACATCTATTGTCATCTATTTATCATTTATAACATGCAACAAAAGCATTATAAAACATTTATTATGCTTTTGTAGGTAGCATTTTGTCACCAGCGCCATGCGTTTGGGATGCTGCAGAGGGACCGGAGGAAGAGGGAGAAGGCAGAGAGCCTGATGGCCACTGCTTAGCATCACTGGGCAGAGGCAGGGAGAGTTGGGTTCATCTCAAAACGTTATGTAAACAGGAGAAAAGGGATGAGATAAAAGATTTAAGTTCGTGCCGAAGGTTTTTTGCTTGTTTGCGGAACAATCCTGCTGCGTGCAGGATGCGGGTGCAGTGCTCCATCTTGCATATCGGCTGCTGGGCTTTGCTCTGGCTGTGCGTAGGGCACTGCTGTCAGAGAAACACACCCGGGAGCTTTGGGAAGAAAAATTCAGGTGCTATTTGGTCAGGAGAGACAAATAACATTTGACTGCTTTTTCTTATTTGCACAGCAGCTGTTTCTTATTCCCTGTGAGAGACACGGTACCAAAGTACTCCTCTCCTACAGAGGAAAAATCCCTACTATTATAATTTTTTCATTACAGCTTAAACATTTTCAGTTTTAAAAGGAAAAAAAAAAAAAGAAAAGATAATTTGCTTGATCTGATTTCTGATGCATTTTGTTCAGTGCTATGTAGCCACATTTTTCTGTAGGAAATTTGATACATTACTTTAAGTTAACTACATACAAGAGAATACTAAATAAATTCACTTTATGTGCTTCCCTAATTAGTTTTCAGTCATGTAATTCTCTTCAATATAGAGTTGAGAAATCCCCAAGTCTACCTTGATGTAGTTAGTGTCACATACACTGATCATGTGAAATTGAATTTGAATTTACTACTAATATTTAAACACGAAAGCTGACTTGAACCATATTTCCCCCTTGGATATAGATGTCACTGCTCTCTGTAATGAGTAGCATTATGTTGAATGCTTAAGCCAAGAACGACCAAGTTACAGGAATAGGACATTAATCTTAGAGAACTGTTGAATTTCATGCTTTAGACAATACGTTGTCTTAGCATTACCGCTTGCACTTTAATTACTTGAGACAAGTATTTTGCAATACCTATTGCTTGAGTATATTTTGTAAAGATGAGGTGGGAATACAGTAGACTGACTGTAGGCACATTATTTTTTTTACCTATAACTACATTATTTTTTTACCTATAACTACATTATTTTTTTACCTATAACCTTCAGCTGTTGAATGCACAAAGTCTAACAAGTTTCTGTACAGACCTCCCTGACCTGGCCTTACCCCTAGGTCTTGGGGTGTGTGTGGGGTGTGTGTGCATGGGCTAGACCCATATTTGGGGGGAGAGGGAGCTGCTGAGGGCTTAGTCCCTGCAGGGTTTGGTGCCACGCTGCTCCTGTCTTGCTTGCAACTCTTCTGCATGACTTAAATAATCACCCAATTTAAAATGTAAAGGTCAGTGTTGCCTCCAGGTCTCTGTAACCTGTGGGGAAACTGAGGCTTTAGGGAGTTCATCCAGAACCATTTGCAAAGACTCTGATTAAGTGAAACTTCTGCAGTTTCTTTTCTACAGCCTCCAGGCTGCTATAGTTGGAGAGGTGGGATGGGTACTGCTGGAGTTAGCACTTGTAGCCTAAATTTATGTTGCTGCTTGATCAGCTCCTTATCAAAGTGGATACAAATACCTGGATGAATTTAAAGTACCTTGCAGTATAGACTTTCTCATTTCTATTAGCACTGGGTCTTTGCTGAGTACTTCATATCGGACACACCTGAAGGATGGGATGCCATCCAAGTGGGACCTGGACAGGTTCAAGATGTGGGCCTGTGCGAACCTCATGATGTTCAACAAGGCCAAGTACAGGGTCCTGCACCTGGATCAGGGCAACCCCTGGTATCAGCGCAGGCTGGGAGGCGGAAGGATTGAGAGCAGACCTGCTGAGAAGGACATGGGGATATTGGTAGATGAAAAGCTGGACATGAGCCAGCAATGTGCACTTTGTGCACTCAGGGAGAGGAATCATAGGATGAGAGGAAACAGTTCTAAACTGAAAGAGGGGAGATTGAGATGGGATCTCAGGAAGAAATTCTTTGCTGTGAGGGTGGCGAGACCCTGGCCCAGGTTGCCCAGAGAAGTTGTGGCTGCCCCATCCCTGGAAGAGTTCAAGACCAGGCTGGATGAGGCTTTGAGTAACCTGATCTTGTTGAAGATGTCCCTGCTCATTGCAGGAGGGTTGGATTAGATAATCTTTAAAGTTCCCTTCTAACCCAAAATTTTCTATGGTTCTATGATATAGGAAGTTGCAGAGGGGAAAAAAAGAGAAGATGGAGCAGGAGAAAGCAGAACTTTGAAACTTCACTGTTGAATAAAATGTTTAGGAAAAGCAGATGAGATTTAAATTCTTTGCTCTATATGTGAAAAGGATGGTTACCATCCAAAGACTTGTATGAAATGAAACCCAAGATGATTGCCATGGGCACAATAACCACCCATAACAGGGCAAAAACCTGCTGGCCTCTGTGACTGTAAGCAACAAGAAAATTGTCCCATTCTTCACACTGCTCAGAAAATTTCCCTCTGACTTCAGCAGAGGGTAAATGAAGGAGCTGGACAGGCTGATTGCTATGGAGATCTTTAAACTTTTCTTCCTACAGTGATCAAATAGAAGAGCAACAAAGACAGAGAGAAAACCCCCAAAGACCTGTAAAATGAAGTAGAGAAACTTTCGACTGTATATACAAAGGGAGAGTCAGGAGAAGGGTCATTTTTTTTTTCTGTGAGGTGTCTTTAGAAATACTGAGCCTGCATTTATGCATATAAAATGTACAAGGTATTGCACTGTGCGTATAAGATATTTTGATTTTTGGGGGAAATACGTAGGTGCCCATGTTTCTTTTTCCCATATGCGGTTGTGGAACTGATGTTTCTCTTCTCTAAATCTCCAGCAACAGGCTGCTGCCGGGTGCATTAACTCCTTGTCTAGAAATTACTCCTGTAGAATCACAAAATGGACTTTTGTGTGGGTTATGAGACACTTCTCTGTCCTCTCTACAAACCCATCCAGATCCCTTTTATTTTATTTTATTTTTTCAGTGGGGTGTGATAGATTTGTTTCTAAATGCATCAGATTTACTTTTCTACCTAAAGACTTTAAAGATGTTGCTTACAAACTCATTTACTGAACTTGCATAAGATTAATAGCATGGTCCCTTTGCATGACAAATCATTAACAAGTGACAAAAAACAACTACTAAACGTGTGTGTTGCAACAAATTCATGGAGATACCCTTCCATATATTGATGTAGATTTTGTGGCAGTCTGTTGCAATAGCTGAAGTAATAATAGCTTTTTGGCAGACATGTCTCGCACTTTAAGGAGTTTGGTGGAAATCAGGTGCCAATTTAGCTGTTTTCTGAAGAGAAATGAAGTCTGAAAACAGAGAGTTGCATCTTTCTATATTAGGGCTGCACGACTGCCTTCAAGGATAACCTGAAAAGTTGGTCAGTGAAGTTGCCTTTTATCGTGTTTGAATGGATGAACTTTCCTTACTCCTGTTTTCTCAACAGCAGTTGTGCTGCGGTGTCTGCAGGAGAAGGATTACACTGCATCTGGCAAAGGAAATTAGGGATTAACATGCGCATTATGTAGGAGAAACATTACAGGAAAACTGTCATTTGTATTTTACAAGGAAATAATCCTTTAAGTCTCTTAGGACTGAAATAACTCCTTAGTTTTTCTCCCCTTTTGGAATACCCTGTGAATCTTCATGTCAGAATTAGTGGTAAAAATAAAAAGCCAAAACCAAGATCAGAAGGATCTGGACATTTTCAACCACAGAGATGCTGGTGCTAGGAAAGAGATTGCAGAAAATGTTCCAGCAGTGGCTGAAAAAAATCTCCATGCAGTTGGACCCCAAATTTATGGGGTGCCTCCTTCCCACACTGACTGCTGGGCCTTGGATTTTGGGGAGTTATACTTCAGGTGCTGAGTGTGGTATAGATATGTCCAGATGCCTTTCTCCCTTACCGTAGTGAAAACGTGGAATATGACCTGCAGAGGAGCTATAGTGGCTGCAGAAAACCTGAAAGAAACTGGCTTACGGCCCACAGGCTCAATCTATAATTTTGATTGTTAATATGAGAAGAGAAGGCTGAGGGGAGACCTTATCTACGGTTACAAGTACCTAAAGGATGGGTTCAAGGATGATGGAGCCGGACTCTTTTCAGTGGTTCCCAGCAATAGGACAAGGGGCAACAGGCACAAGCTGGAAGGTAGGAAGTTCCATTTAAATATGAGGAAGATCTTCTTTCTGGCGAGGGTGACAGAGCCCTGGAACAGGATGCCCAGGGAGGTCGTGGAATCCCCTACTCTGGAGATTTTCAAGACCCGCCTTGATGCAGCCCTGAGTGATGTGCTCTGGGCAATCCTGCTTTAGCAGGGCAGTTGGACTAGATGATCTCTAGAGGTCCCTTCCAACTCTGACAATTCTGTGATTCCGTAATATTCATAGATTCATAGATTGGTCCAGGCCGGAAGGGACCTCCAAAGGTCATCTAGTCCGACCTTCCCGCAGTCAGCAGGGACACCCCCAACTAGATCAGGTTGCCCAGGGCCTCGTCGAGCTTCACCTTGGATATCTCAAGGGAAGGGGCCTCAACCACCTCCCTGGGCAACCTGTTCCAGTGTTCCACCACCCTCATGGTAAAGAATTTTTTCCTAATATCCAATCTAAATCTCCCCTTCTCCAGCTTAAAACCATTGCCCCTCGTCCTGTCACTGCAGGCCTTTGTAAACAGACATTGCCCAGGAGGACTGCTGCTCAGAGGTCAGGAGACGTTTCAGAGATAGATGCACCAAAATATCCACTTGTTACTGGTCTCCTTAGCTCCTGTAGCAGTTCTCTGCTTCCAAATCATTGGATGCTGCTGCCCTAAACTGTCCAGGTCCTTCTGCCTGTATCACTTAATTCCTTAGATTTGCTCAAAATGTGCCTGATGCTGATGAAAACAGCCTCGCAACTGCTCAGCATCAGTCAAGTCATTGCTTTGAAATGGTTTGTCGCTATGGAAGGAGGGTGCTGGACCCCAGCACAGAGCATCCTCCAGACAACCATTACCTGCGCAGGGTTGTGCCTTTGCTCTCCAACAAAGGTCACAGAATCATAGGATGGTTTGGGTTGGAAGGGACCTTAAAGATCATCTAGTTACAACCCCTCTGCCCTGGGCAGGGACACCTCCCACCAGACCAGGTTGCTCCAAGCCCCCTCCAACCTGGCCTTGAACCCCTCCAGGGATGGGGCAGCCACAGCTTCTTGGGGCAACCTGGGCCAGGGTCTCACCACCCTCATAATGAAAAATCTTCTCTTCCAGTCTGGGCATTACAAGGAGCGGTGAAACTCTTCCATCTGTACAACGTTTACTGTTCTCAGGCAGTCAGAAGGTCACCTCTGTGCCGTGTTGTGGGACGTGTGCCAAAGTTGAAAATTAAGAAAACAATTTTTAAAAATCCCCCAAAGTGGCTGCATGGCCCCGTGTTTGAATGGGGGACCCAAAGGACCCAATAAACATTTTAATGTTAACTCCAAACCTCTGCCCGGCTTGTTGCAGGGGTTGGGTTTACATGCATGTACCGCAGCTGCTCCTTTTACCCTCGTGCTCGAGATTACCACCTCCTTCCAAGGAAAACACTGAGCTGAAAGGTAGTTCTGAGGGAAAACCAGTTGTTGCTTGGGGCCAGGGATCTAAATTTCAGCACATCAGGTCGAATGCTGACTTTGGCGATGCCGGTTCGACTAAAACAGAACATGACACCGCAGGATGTTATTTTCGCTTGTGAAAGCTGTCACCTCACCATCTGATCTTTGACTAAACTAAGTGCAGCTTTAAGCAATCATCTTTATACTTTTGAACAAACCCTACATTTACATTTATTTTAGATTTTTTGCCTTTTTTTTTTTTTTTTAATGAATTCCTTTGACTCTATTTTCCAGTCTACCAAGAAACAGTTAAATGACTGAATCTCAAAGGTTTGAGTACTTCTACAAACAACAGTCACAGGGAGGAAAATTAACGGTTTTCTGTTAATGACTCATATTAGTCCTCTTTGGTGGTCCAGAGCGATGAATTATATATTTTTTTATTTTTATTTTTTTCCCCATTTCTTCCATGTGCCTGTCATGGGGCTGCTTTTCTGATTGCTAGTTTTGTTGTTAAAAATGTCACTTTCTGTATTTGCCCTCCTCCCCATAGAATCTTTAAAACTAAACGCAGGAAAAGTGGAATATACCTGTCATTTAGACCAGCTAGAACAAAGGTTGATAGAAAATACATTCCTAGTTTGAAGAGGCTTCCCTGCTGATTTTGTTTATCAGAAAATGGCAAGTTTTGTTCCTAATGGACTGAAATTTAAATAAAATCTGACTCTGGAAATAAAAGCAGCCATTATGACAAAATAAAATTATATATTTTATAGGAGAAATTGAATTAAAATGCTAGTTTCCTTTGGTTAAATTCTTTTACATAAGGAAATGAATAAACGAGAGAGTGAAATAGAATGAGATAGAAAGCTGATTGTTGAAGTAAGCTTTTTAAAAATCAATAATCTCTTGTAATTTATATTTTTGAAAAAACTTTGAACAGACTTCCATACAATATCTTGAATTATAGCTACATTTCTATGTTTCCTTTCATTAGAAGTTGAACTAGGGGTTAAATAGTGTTTTCCCCCTGGGATCTCAGGTTCTTATCAGGCTGTGGCTTTGGACTGCAACCTTCTACAAAAGAAAAACCTCTCCAGAACCTGAGTTAATTGAACAATTATATTAACATTTAATAAATAATTAATTTAAAAGAGGAAAAAAAACCCAGGTTATTTTGCCTACCAGAATGGGAACTTAACTATCAGGGGGGATTGTGGAGCTGAGTCAGGGCTTGGGAAAGTGATGGTTGTGAGCAATCCACCTGTTTGAGACTCAGCTTCCAGGGAAGGCAGTTCATCTGGGTTCAAGTCTTTTAAGATTCAGATCCAAAAATCTAATGACTAGAACTAAAATCAACCTATATGTACACAAGGCAACTTGGTATGTTGCTCTATGCACCCACAGCAATTTTGTCAACTTTAAATTAGCTCGGCTTGCTTTGGAGACATCCTTGCAACACCTTGCAGATGAAGGGATTGTCCAGATTTTGAACACTGGCATGAGTTAACCTAAAAATTAATGGCTGGTTTTTGGATAGGCGAATAAAGAAGCTTGGAAAACCTAAAATATTAGTTAATTTTAAATGAAAAACTAGACCTGTATGAAACCTCTGTAGTAAAACTGAAGGTGCGTTCAAAAGCAGGTCACAATTCTCCTTTCAGGTCCAATTTGCAGATTTCCCATCAGATAAAGAAGGCCGTCCTCAACCAGAGATAAAGAGGTTATAAGTGGTAGTGGTGGTTTGTTCCTCCTTGAGATGTCCCACCTGGCTCTTAGGTGAGAGTGTATGGGAAATAGAATCCTGGGGTATTGCAACTCCTAATCCAGATTATTTTTAAAAAATATATAAATCCCCAAATATAGATTCTTGAATTTTCCTCTGCTTCCCCCCCCCCCCCGCAAAATGATGACCCTTTACCAAGTGCAGTATGTCTTAGTTGGCTGGAGGATGAAGGAGGTCTGAGAGCACCAAAATGTTGGTTCCCGCACAGCTTCTTGGTATGATGGGGAAAGCTACCTGTTTCCATCGAACTTTGGTTTTCATATCTGTAAAATGGCAGCAATGCTGCCTGGCTGTGATGGGAACAGCATCGTTAATCTCCAAAGAAACCTCTGCCACCCCTGAGCGTTGGCAGGGTTATAATTATTGTCTTGTTTAAACAGTGGCTGGGGAGATCTGTTAGCAGATGTTTTAAAAGTGCTTTGAAGATGAAAATATCTAAATATTCTTATTACTATTATTATTATGGCTGTCCACAGTGATTACTGTGATTATACAGCACCTTTCTGACATGTCCTTAATGACAAAATATCTTGTGGGCTGTGAAGGGTTGAAGGCAACTCCTCTGCCCCGCCAGAACACCCAGACAGGACCTGGTTTGGGGCAAGTCGACCTGATGGTGCTGGGGTGGCCTCAGCCCTGCTTTCCCCTGCAGTGTTTGAGAGGATGGAAAGCCCTGGGATTTTTTTCCCCATTGATTTGCTATCCAGTGTGTCTGTGTGGTGCCAGGGCTGAGTTTCTGCTGTGGTGCAGCAAGACTGTGGGCTGGCACCAGTCACGCCGTGGCACTGGTGGCTGCCCAAGTCTTCCTCCAGTGATGCAGAAATGCAGAGTAAATGAAGGAAATTGGTAAAATCCCACCGATTCTTGTAGTGACGTGTAATGCAAATAACATCATATGAGACTTTGCTTTTTTTTTTTTCCTTTTTTTTTCAGCTGACTGAGGTTGTTGTTTAACAAGTGCTTTAGCTATTTCATTTCCAAAGGAGGTATAAGCCAAAATATAAGGCCATGAAGCTAAATTTAGGATCCTAGGTCTATATTTAGGCATCAAAATTGAAGTGGTATGATGCCCCCCAATGGCATCCTGATGGGCTGCACACAGCACCCACCAAAATGAGCAGGTGTGAGAGCAATGTGCTCCTTTCCAGCTCATGCCTTGCTTACTTTCAGAATATAGGGCTTCAAGCCTAATTTTAGTAGGCAGAGTTGGAGAATTTTGGTTGTTTCTTGCTAATAGTTGATGTGGAAAAAGTCTATTCTCTGAGAAATGAAATTCAGTTTCATTTAACTGGGAACTTGTCTGCAGAGATCAAGAGATGGATGGGTGAAGTAGGGCTTACGTGTTCGTGGGTTATTGCCTTGTTGCCATAGTTCAGAGCTCTTGGTAATAATGGCAAGGCACAGGGGGACCAATGGCTGTTACAGCTGCTTTTATAGAATCATAGAATCATTCAGGTTGGAAAAGACCCTTGGGATCATGGAGTTCAACCATTGACCCTACTCTAAAAAGTTCTCCCCTACACCATATCCCCCAACACCACGTCTAAACAACTCTTATGCTCTGTCAGATGCTGGAAAGTGCTCGTTCTCCAAGAGGTAGAGGGTACTGCCATGGCTGGTCCTTTTCCAACCCAGGTAGAGCAGGACAAGGTCTGCTGCAAAGACAGAAGGGCAGAGGGGTTGTGCAGAGGCTACTTTCCCATCTAGGACCATTTTGCTCAGGACACCAGTGGGAGCAAGACAGGAGGACAGTACAGCCATGTACCTAGGTCTGGGGCCAAGGAGAGATCTAATTATGGCTTTTTTTTTTTTTGGTTTTGGGGGATTGGTTTAGCTACATGGGCCAAATGAGAGACAAAGGATCCTGATTTGGACAGCGGTGCATTTTCATCTGATTTAGAGGATCCAGTTTGGGGCACTTCTGTAAGATAACTGCTGGAAGCCAGCTTTTACAAGGACAAGCCAGCTTCCAATGAAGTTGAGGATGTTGCTTGTGCCTGGGTGGGAGAATTCCTGCAGGAAGCAGTGTGTTTGGTGGAGGACAGGATGGTCCTTGTCTGCTCTGTGGGAGCACCAACTGTTGCATGCTTCCCTCAGCATCTCTAAATCTTTTGAAACCCTGCAAATACATGCTCTGCTCTGTCCCTCGTCCAGCAGCAATCAGAGCTGGATGAGTTGTTTACGCGCTCCTTTTTGGAGAGGTTCATTCCCCCTTGAAGATGAAACTGCCATGTGAGCAGGTCATAAGCGTGTGTTTGTGTGCTCACACTGTGTTCCTCAAACGCATCTGCGTGGTGATGGGAAGATATGAAACTCCCTGTGTATCTGTGGGCAAAGTCAAAGTACAGATGAGGGCCCTGACGATGTTTTCAGAAAATAAATTGCTTGTGGTAATCCTACTAATTCATCTGCAAGTTTTCCTCTTTCCAAACAAACCTGCACCAACTAAGTCACTTGTAACACAGCCAGTTAATATGCTGGTTGTATTATAACTCTTGTTGAGTGGGGTTCAGTTTCCTCTTTCCCATTTGGCTATTTTTTATTATTATTTCATATTTGATTACATCCTATTGTATCTGATACTTACCAGAATTAAGATCTCCTTGCCATAATGAAACCTCAGTAAGCCTGGGGTGCTTTGGCAAAAGTAACTTCAAGCTTGTTTGTCGAGAGGTTTTTGCCAAGCCCACACAGCTCTAATTACATCTTTTCACTCGCCTGTTTTAAACTGTCCCCTCTTTCCAAAGTCTTTTGTGTGTTATGCAGAACTACATTGTTATAATGAATACAGTATGTTTAGAATAAGTTTCATTGGATTTGGTAGCCAAGCAATTGTACGTTTTTATTAGAGGTACTGTGGGCTTCCAATGGAGATAATATTTATACAGTGGTCCAGAATTGTTTGCATTTAGAAGAATAAATAAAATGAATAATATCCAAACAAGATAATTAAAATGTCAGTTACAAAGTACCTTTAATTTGCTTAGGCTTTTGATTTGCATATTCCTTCCTTTACTTTGAAGACAAAGAGAAATACACTTGATACCAAATGTCCAGCTCTAATATATCATGTAATAATAACCAAGTACCTCCCTTTTGGACTGTATTTACACTAAGATTGCAGAAGTGCACCCACATTTGCATCTTTGGCCAATGTTTTCTGTACACAAACGCTTTCTGTCTGGCTTTGTCAGATGCTAACTTCCATTTTTTGTTAAATCACTGTGTTGTGGATGATCAGAAAAACCCTCAACCAAACTGAAAACGAATAAACACACAAAGTCTTGAAGTTGTGTATAGAGCTTGCTAAAAGCTGTGGTGGACAGGTAGTTGTGGAAGACAGTTTTCTGAAGTGTCTTTCTGTAGGTATGCATATTGCATTAAAATAAAACAACCCAAAACAACTTCCACTGTTATTACATATACTTTAGGTATCTTTCATATATATATATACATATATATATCACACACACAGTTAGGTGGCTACATATATAAATATATATATATGCATGTTGGGGGGAGAATGAGAGTAGATCTGTTTATCACAGACTTTTAAGGCCTCTTGACTTAACTGTGGAATGTTTCCTAAAAAAGTGGACTTTGAGAAACTGCAACACTGTTTAAATTATATATTTGGAACTTATTGGCAGGAGTAAGATGACAAGTTACAACCAAAACTTCATGGACCTGTTGCCTGGTACATACCTTGAATCTTGTTTGTTTACTACATATTTAGCACTGTTTGTGCTTATATTTATTGTACATATTTAGCGTGTTTGTGCTTTGGATGAGTAAATTCTTTCTTGTTTCATGAATGGCCATTTTTAAACAAGTTGGACATTTCTTATACCTGTGTTTTTCTTAAACTATTTTTTGTAACTATTACTGTGCCTGTGCCATGAGTGAGTTGTCATTATTACTTACTGCTCTCCATTTTGATCTTATGTATGGGTACTTTGCGAAATCTGTTGGGATTACTCAAGATGAAAGGGTTGCTATGCAAATATGAAATCTTGCTCCCTAGTATTTGTTACGAGTTGCAAAGCAGATTTTAAATGAGCAATTATATGGCATCCTAAATAAATAGGGGTGCTGGCTAACGCAGCCCGGATGTCTCTGGGACAAGTGGGAAAAGCAAGTTAAGCTTTTTATTTTTATAATAGTTATTTCTATTCTCAATTTTTCTGGTGTGCTTTGTTAAGTAGATCTTTATTCCCAGAGACTGAAATGTACTCCTCTTTCTTTTTCCTTGAAAATTAAAAGCTTCTACCTTAAAGAAGGGAATGATACATTATCTGCTGTCTCTAAATTGAACCCATTTGGAGCTATTTGCATCCTGTAGAAACCTACAGCTGAGTGCTGTGCTCAGAGGTGTAATGACTGGTTGTCACAACACGCTGGAGGTGGCCCCATAACAAAATGATCCCCTGTCAATCCCCTTGCAGGAAATGCATTGGCAACCTGTAATTCGGCCTCAGTATTAACATCCTGCCTGGGTTTTGTTAAATAGCACTTTCTAGGAAGTAGATCTGCTGAACTTGTGCTTAATAATGTTTTAAGGGGAATATTTGATGGAAGTTTTAGAAAGCATCACATGGGGTTAACAGTGATTTGTCATTTGTTTCTAATTAAAGGACTTAATCTCTTATCACTAGAACAGCCTATTTTTTTATACTAAAGGCACAGATGTGAATAGAAACATATTAATGAGATGTCATACTACACAGTCATTTAGTGTTTTGTTTAACTTAAACATAGCAGAAAACGTGCTTCTAAGTAGACACATGTAATGACATTGAGATAGAATTATAATTTCCTACATTTGCATAACCTTTAGCAACATCCACTTTAGATCCACCTTGCAGTGGTTATTCTATATTCAAAATTGATGTTTTTTATAGCAGTAAAAGGGTCTAAAAATCACACAATGACATTGTTTTCCAGTCAAATGGCCTGTTGTTTTCCTTAAAGCAAACATATGTCTGTTCGACTTTGTTTTCTCTTCTTAAAAGAGAGAAGTAAAATCTGCCCAGTCTGACAGTCAGGGTTATTGCTCTTGCAAAGTGATGAAAAGCAAAGGCTCATCTCATCCATAGGTACCATAGTTGCAATTGTCAGGTATATAATAGCCATTTCACTACAGAAATACTT
Source organism: Numenius arquata (assembly GCF_964106895.1). Lineage (NCBI taxonomy): Eukaryota > Metazoa > Chordata > Aves > Charadriiformes > Scolopacidae > Numenius > Numenius arquata. Next base: position 3,618,876 of record NC_133578.1, read on the forward strand.
AAAAACTAGGCAAAAGCGGCATGAGTGAATACAATATTTAAGGCCCAAAGGGACAATTTCAGTCACATGCTCTGGCACAGACTGTCATGTATCACTCAGTAATATCTCCATCAAGCTCAGATAAACTGTGGATGAAGGAGAGGGGACCATAATTTCCAAAAAGATGCTTTCTCAAGGTCACAAAACAGGTTGATGTTAGAACAAGAGATGAATGAATCATTTAACATATTTAAATGCACTATTGAGGGATTTTTGAGTCTAAATATTCAGCATGCACATTATTGGGAAAACCCTAGGAGAAATGAAAGGTTTCAATCAGATTAAGTATAACACAGCTGCCAGATTAATGTAATCAATAAAGAATTCATCAAAGTTATACATTATACTTTTTTTTTTTTTTTTCACTGAGAGGTACGTGAAGCTACTTCTGCCCTAGGTGGGTGACTCCAGCTCTCCTGGTACATCCCTGAGTGCCAGGACAAATGCCATCGTTAACACCAGAGACTCGCTAACGTCTATGTGAAAAATGCCAGTCCAACTTTATTTACTGGGGAAACCTTATCTACTTTTTGACCTGAAGATGGGGAATTAAGACACCTGTACTTTATTTGTCTGGCTGTCTCACAATAAAACTTGAGGCAAATTGCTTAAAGCTGAATTGTGGCCCCAATGTAGTGGTTGCAAACATTTCCTTTAACTAAGTCAGAATTTATGTGTTGATTCTTTATGTCAGGCTCTAACCTAACTTCTGCCTCCCTGTGCTATTTTGGATGACTAAGAAGGACAAGAGTGATCATTACCCCACCTACCTTAATAGCTATAGTAAAAAAGTCTAGATATTGTGGCATTTACTCTGAGAAAGAATGCTCTTTACTTTTTACCAATAATGTGTAGTTATATCACGTTTGGAAAAGACTAGATGATTCTCTTGCTGGAGACAACATGATAAGGAGCAGTACCAGCTGCAGGTATTCTTGCAGATCTCAGTCAGCTCATTTTTAACTTCTAACGTGGGGCAGGAAAGGTGGAAGGTGCCCAAAATTGTGGCAGCCAGTGGGATATCAGTGGGACTGCTGGATTGTGACTGCCCCAAGGACGGCTCATGGTCCTGTGCCAGAACAGCCAATGCAGTCTCAGCACAAATAGGAAACTTCCATGCTTTGAATAAGGATAAAGTCAAATAAAAATAATACAAAAATTTTCCCCCTTCCCATCCTGAAACTACCATGGAAGGCTGCTTTGTTTTTTTTTCCGCGGTGCCAGGATCCCAGCTCCCAAGTCGTTTTTAATCCTTTTCTCTTTCCTACATATTAATTTTCCAGCTTAGTCTTCTCTCTCAGCACCTCTTTACATCTCGTTCTCCACCATGCCCGTCGTGGCCATTAGCTCCCTTGATTACTGTAGTCTTTTCCCCTTAAGCTTTTAATTCCCTTCCTTTAGTCTTTCCAGAGTGCAACTACCAAAATACCATACTCTCCATCCCTACCAGCACATCACTCCTCTTTCTTCCCTTGTCATTACAACTCGGTAATCAAGCCAGGGCTGTCCACTTTGCTTCAACTACCTTGCTGTAATTTCTACTTAATTCCTCTCTTTTAGCTACTTATTTTTTTCCCAATGTATTAAATTTTTTATTAAAATGTCTCACATCCATGAGAAATCACAGACTGAGTTTTTTCTGTTGCTCTGAACTCCTTCAGAAAAACATCTTCCTCTAAACCTTCCTACCGAGATCTCCCTGAGAACTTACTTTACCCTTCTTGCTAGCCTCTTCCAACTCTCATCTTCACCCCTCTTGTATTGAGTCTTCACGGTCTTGGCCTGCGAGTACTCAGCTATGTCTTTGTGGCAGTATATAGTCTTGGATAGAGGTACTGGTGTGCAGAAGAGGTGGTCAGTTTAAGTGGAATGTTGGGATGATACAGCTTCAAGGCTGGAATGCTATTTGAGGAGTGCCTGTAAAATCAAGGAAGAAACGGAGTGGTATAGTAATCGTAGTAGTAGTAGTGGAATGGTGAAGTACCATAGCTTGAAAAATTGTCTTGGTTAGATGTTTTTAATCAAACAAAATGGGTCCCTGAGAAAGCAAGAGTTGAACAATATTTTTTTTACTGTACCAACCTCTGTTGTCTTTTACTGTTTTCTACTTGACTTCGTTGTCAATGCTTCTAAAAGGAAAGCCTTCAGGACGAATAGTCAGAAGAAGTAACCACAAATGGTTATGGTTGGCAATGGGTGGAAAATGGTTCCTTCCCAGGTAGCAGTATAGTGCATGTGGGCCAGGCGGCATTTTTTCTGGAAAGGATTGCAAAGGAGATGCAAATCAGCCGGTCAGGTCCTTGGTCAGAAGTTTCCTTAGCTTTCTTCCAGTTGTGCTTTGCATAATCATTTTGTTTTCAGAAACTGTTGATTAGGCATGGAGAGAAGTAGTAGTTTGGCATTTATGTCACTGTTTCAAGTGTGACCCAGAAAATTAAGATTATTTATAAAATAATGGCTGTAGAGTTCAGCCAGCTATGAAAATCAATTGCCAGAAATCATCAAAACCATAAAAATTAAAATTTGGTTTGAAAAAGAGCTTGTAATGTTAAGATCAGCTTGATGTATTTTCCACCAGAGCATTCTTTCAATGTCAGCTCTAGCAAATAACCCACTATTTTAGTGATTTTATTTTTGTGAAATATATATGTGTATTTATATGGTAGTAATGAGCAAAAGAAATTATTAAATAAGCCTACATTTTAAAACAAAAGTGCCTGCGTTTTTTCCTCTAAACTGGTTTATAGAGACTATGAAGTAACCATGCTATGGTGGCAGTCAGTTTATCAAAATGTAGTCGTTGAAAACAAACACGGATTATTTATGTCAATATTTATTTGCTTTTAGTAGAGTAACTCCATCTAACTGTTTGATCCATTACACTTCAATTCAAAGGATTTCTCAGTCAGTCAAAGGAAAAAAATAAATTCATTAAAATAGTTAAGGCAGACATACAATGGAACAGTCCTAATTGCTTTAGAGTAACATTCTGCACGCAAAGTTGCAGGAGTAAATTTTTTCACATTGGTAGGAAAGGTCCCTATCTATTAATTTAGAGACTTAAACTATGAATGAACATAAACCCATGTTTTTCCATTCAGAGCGTTTGGACCACCGTGCCTGTTTCCCTTGGGGCTTTCTTTTGTATTTTCATGGTGGGAGACCACTTATAGAAGGTGACGTCCCTTCTTTTATAATAAATTGTTTCTTTTGGCTGCCGTGGTTATGATAATTAAGGGTGTTCCTTCAGAATTCCAAATTTTACTCTTTCCTCACTTGTATTATAATTTTTCCTTAAAATGAAAATAATGATACGTGAAAAAGGATCCAAAGCCAGGTCTATACAGTAAAAGTTAAGAACTATATAGCAGAACTAGGTTATTTCAACATGCATTGGTTTTCTCGGGTGGCTCTAAGCTTTGGCTTTTGTTGATAGTCAAGAACAGCTCATTACTAGAGGACTCCGTAAATATGTCTCCTGGCATTATGAAACATTCTTTTAGAGAAAAGGGAAGAAGTGTTTTATCTGTACTTAGACATATGTTCTCCTTTTGTGAGATATTCTCCTTTGCTTAATGGAAAGATTGTTTCTATTTTTTTTACACTGGCTATCAAATACACAGAACTAGATGATCTTAAAAGAAAATAAGAAACTAATTTGAGTGCTTATGTACACTGTCTAAAAAAAGAATTAGATTCAGTTTTGGAGATGAGACTTATGGTTTTCGTGAATCTCTGGCTTTTGTATTATAGTCACTCACAGGTTTTAATGTTGAGTGAAGCTCAAAGGCTGCACCACAAAGTAAGCCTGGTGGTCAATTTGGCTATTACTGTTTCTCCCTCTGTGACAAGGGCAAAGACTGAAATGCTTTTCCATTTCACCATCCATATGGAATGCTCAGGTATGTTACGACGGCAGAAGACTTTATTTTTAGGGCTATCAGTATACCTAGCAAGGCAAACGTTGAGCAATTTTAGTACTGAAGTAACAGGGACACTGGGTTACATAGATTCCACATCTAGAGAACAAAAATTAATTTTATGCCAGCTAGAATGCAAATTACTGAACCTATTTCTTGTCTTTTCTCATTAATCGGAGTGTGAAACCCAAGTAGGACACATCTGTGCAGAGCTGCCCCATCCTCTCCATCCAGTCCAAGCTCCACATCTGACCAAGAGACTGATGGCCCTTTCAAGTGAGTGGAGAAAGTTGTCACCCCAGAGTTTACTAAGCATTTCTGTTCCCCTTTCTGCCCTCTGTAAAAGTTTGAAAAAAAGGCTTATAAATGGCAAAAAGGGAGTTGTATACAGGAAATGTAACTTGGCAATAAAAGCCCGTTTTGAAGTATACTACATGGTTTCTGAATAAATATTTCTTTAATGCATGTAATTACCAGATCAGCAGAATAAATGTGGTCATGTCCTTGTAATTAATACATTGTCAAAAGTTCATTTAAGTATAATAATTTCACAGGAAAAATGCTGTCTATGTAGTTCGTGCAATAATTTGTTAAATTAAGTGCAATAAATATAAAATTATTGGTAGATATATTTATTTTTTAAGTTATTAATTTCAACATGCCATTTAATACTCTTAGATGGATTTTTTTTTTCATAAAAAGAAAAGATGCTAAAAATAAAAGTGCTGTAATAATGTTTTTCTTTTCTTTGCTGAAGGAATTTTCAAGCACCACCACTTAGTACTGCAGCTGCAGTTGGCAAATATTTAGTTAAGAATTGTGTAATCAAGTTGGCAGAGGCTTGAAGATCCAGTGAGGAATGCAGAGAGGATGCCTGTTTATCCACTGGAGAAAAACAACATGTTTATCCCTGGTTTTGGTGTCATCCTTCTTCAATTCTACCCAGCACCGATTACAGGGCTGGGTTAAGTGTTACAGCTGTATGGAGTTTTTTTTAGCGATGGGAAGAGTGTCGTTCTTGATATTCAGAGCTTATTTAAGTAATTTTTCAGAAAAGAAATATTCTGATTCTTCACTGCCGATCTCAAAGCGGTGACTTCTGTTTGATGACTTTTTTTGTTATGACCAGGGAAGAAGAGGCTGTGGGACAGTGATGTGACCATAAATACTGATGATGGTCATGGCCAGGTTATCCAGTAATATCGATTTTTCTTTTTTTTTTTTTTCCCCTCACTCAGAACGTGCACATTATCAACTCCTGGTGAACTATAAAGTTGAGAGAAATTTCTGCTGTTTTTTTTACTGGTTAGAGCAGGGCTGATGGTACCTGCTCTGGCACAAAGTTTGTTGAGGGGAAGATGACCCACTGCCACGCTTTGGACAGTTTTCAAGCAGAAGAAGGATATTTTACTGGATCAGAGTTTTGTGTTGAACAGTCATGGCGTTTCCCATCTGGCACTATAACTCCTTAAGTCTACATATTGTATTCTTGAACCCTGGTCAGAGATTAGTTTCTCACTTGACCACACATATGACAAATTAATGTTAAAAATAGAACTGGAATTCAGCTCCCCAGTTTCTAAACTTCTGCTCGGTTGGTGCTGGCAAGACCACACCTCTCCCATATGATGTAAACCACAGAATGACTAAGAGACTATAGGACTTCATAGGACTCCTAGTCAGACTCTTAAATTTATCCAGGCAGTAGAAGCTTCCTATTCTGTTTATGAAGCCATTAAAATTTCAGCTTTTCTTCCTCACTGATATTTCATGAGATTTGGGAACCTATTGTCCTAGCAGACTTTAGCATTTGAAGAACATGGACTATGAAGGAGTTCAGGTGGTTTCAATTGAAGCTGGAAACAAACCAAACCAACCAACCAGACAAAGGCTGGCTGGATGAGCAGGCTCAGAGAGGGCAGTAGTTAATGGGTGGATTAAATCCTAAACCCTGGCTGTCTATGAGAAGTGATAGAACCTACAGGGTTCTCTGAGGCTTATTCTGTGCCAAAATCTTTATCAATGACCTGGAGGAGGCAATGGGGTGTACTCTCAACACGTTTTCAGGTGACACGCCCAAGGGAAGGGATTTCTTTCAGAGGGACTGAGGCAGGCTGGGGAAGTGGTTCAGTAGGAACTATGGGAAAATCAACAAGGAGATATGCAAAAATCCGGCTCCAGGACGGAATAATTGCTGTGAATTAATAATTCTGCTGGAGATCATCTGGTCAGTGAGCAGGGCTATGGAAAGCGCCCAGGTGCTGGTGAGCAGTGAGCTGTGCAGGAGCCAGCAGCATCCATGGCTGTAGGAGCAGGGATGTGGCCAGAGGCTGAGGGATGTGGTTATCTCCCTTTACTCAGCACTCATTGTGGGGCATGAGTTTGAGGGACATCAGGCAGAGTTCCACACTGCATATAAGGAGGAACTTTTTCCCCACGTGGGCAGTCAAGCGGGAGAGTAGCTTGTCCAGAGATGTTGTACCATTTCCATCCTTGGAGGTTTTCAGGGCAGGAGTGGATCAAGACTTGAGCAACCAGGTTGGACCCCAGAGCTGACCCTGCTGGGGCAGGAGGTCAGGGCAGAGACCTCCCTTAACCTCCCAAATTACTCTGTGATTCCATGGATGCTAGGAAATGCTGAAAAAAATTTCCAAAGCTGTAAATCTGAGCCACGCTTTGTCAGCTCAAAGATACATGCTAAGAGTAAATTACAATATGTAATGAGAATCCAAAATCATCTCTGACGTCTGTCAGCTCCAACACATAACCCACTGAATACTGCATTTCAATGTTAATACTTTTATTTGCTCCAGTGAGATATAAGCGTTACTTTGACCTCAAAAACAGGTCATGAAGCACATATGACATAGTGCAATTAGGCTAAAAGATTCATTGACAAACATCATTCAAGTAGTACGATTTAGATGGTTACAAGAAACCATAAAAATGTTGTGGTACTGCAGGGAAATTGGCTCCAATGGGTCTATATTATATCTTGGCATTGAGACATTGTATGCAGTAAGAATAAGGCAATGCTGCTCATAAACAGAGGAACATTAATTATATACATTTAATTTTATGTAACATCACACTTGTGGAAAACATAAGAAAATTCATATATTGTAAATGTCATCTTTTTTCCTGAAGGAATTTTCCATTATTATTTTATGATGATAAAATAAGGTGGACTGATGTATTCTCAAAATAATTTTATATTTATTTTTATGTATTTCAATAATACTGAGTCAATAAAGATGATATCAGGAAATCTATGAACTATAATGAATTTTATTTACATTTTTATTACAGCACTAACTTCACATCAGTTCCCTTCAAGTGAATATTTGAAAAAAACGTGCAAATCATCTCTTTTTAACAAAACTACCCAAAACATCTCAATCACTTTTGTAATGAAATTTTTATTGCAGTATTTGGATATATTTACATCAGTGAGAAAAAATGTTCGTCAAACGAGGCCACATTCTGGGAGAAGAGCGAGAACGGAGTAATGTAAGTGAAATATTACATGGTGAGAACTGGCCGTTGACTCAATAGCCCTTTTCCAGAAAATGGTAGTATGAATATAGTGAGATAGATATATCTCAGCATAGAGAGAAGTTCCAGAACTTGTTCTCTGGAGGTGAATCTCGTACATTTTAAAGTTGTGCTTCAGGACTGTCATGATCGTATTAGGTAGGATTGACAGTGGTTCTCAAACTGTAGTCTGAAGACACTGTTATGTAGATGCTTTAACCACTGGTTACAGTCAGAATCAGTCATCTGTGTCTTCAGAAGTGTCTTTAACTCGATTTCTGATGAGATGAGTTCTTTGTCATACGAGAGAAATTTTGAGGGAGGACGGCAGTCAGTTGGCACACAAGTTTTGGGGCTTGATGGTCCAGAGCAATTAATGCAATGGTTGTGTGTTGGAACCTGGGAGGAAAAAGGTGTTTCTGGCAGGGAGAACTGAAAGGTCTTCGCCACCTCTAAACCAGTGTCTCTTCGTTTGGAAACGTTAGTGGCACAACTGGTGGCGTTTGTTTAAGGCAGCCATCTGGTAAACGTGAGAATATAATGCACCATATTGCATTCCCAATAACATTTTAAACTGTTTGCAATCTCAATAAACTTGTAACTTTTGAAACACATGCACAGAGGACAGTTCCTTGCTTCTGTTGGAGGGAATATCAGATTTACGCAGTGCCTGTGTGCTTTCGTTTCCAAAAGCTGCAAAGTCAACAGCCAAAAATGAAAGCAGGCCAAGAGCAGCAAAAACTCATGAAAACCTCTGTTTGCTGGTTTTGAATTCTGTTTTATTCATTTTGCCCCTACAGCCTGGGATTGGGCTTCTGGACTGTGCCACCGGGAGCTGCAAGATGTGGACCTTGCTTCTTTATTCCACAGGAGGAGGTGGCAGGAGTTCTTGAAACTTTGATGCTGGGAGCGTGCAGAAGTGCCTCCAACCAATAACAGCCTCAAGTCGTAAGCAAATATACAACTTCTTAGAGTTTTTCTTTTTTTTTTTTTTTTTTTTTTATTTTTCTTTTGTTGTGCATTCTTCACACGGTGGATGAAGAGATGAAGCATTCCTTATTCTCTTTTGGCACGATAGCTTTTGGGAAAGCAACAGAAATGATAGAGGAGAAATTTACTTGACCTTTTCACTTCATTTCACTTCACTTCTGTTCTATTCTACAATAGTGATGTCCACAGCTGATTGTTATGTTGTACTTGAGCATATTTCCTGCATCCTTTGGGTGCAGTGTTGCTCCTCTGCTCTGGCTTGTGACTACCCAGAACAAGGACGCAGTGGCTTTATTATGTACTGGAAAGAAACAAGAGTTCTTCCAATCTTCCATATAAATTCAATGCTGATTAAAACTGGGTTCATCTTCAATTGTTTCCAAATCCAAACCACCTTCCTGACCTGAATTTTTTGTCCTCCAGAAACGTGCTGGGTTTCATGTGCTACCTTCTCTGATGTTGCCATACATCATGCTACCCAAATAGGGTAGCAACAGATAGTTGCCCTATTCTTTTCCATATAGTGCATCCTTTTTTTTTTTTTTTTTTATCTGGATATTTCAGTGATGAGCCATCTCTTTCAGAATGGCACCCCATTATTATAATATGCCAGATACGTATGTCAAGGCATTGATCTATGTCATTGACACAATGGAAATAAATTCAAACTCATACGTTGTATTTCACGCACTGAATTTTATCTTGACCTCCTAAGGTGAGAGACAGATGTTTTCCATTGGCAACGCTATGGTTATTTGTTTATTTTTGTAAAATGCACATCTGAAACCCACCTATATAAAACTGGAATATGGGCTGCATTTTAAGTGAAACCAGGGAAAAATATGCAGACTTTGAGAGATGAAGGGAAAAAAAACCTGCAGCAAGCACCAGGATATGTGAGTGAGTAAGCATAATAGATCAGAATAAGGCCCTAAATCAATTTTATTTTCACAGTTCTAGCATCATAAAAAGTGGGTGGCAGTAAACCAATTATTATGCAACTTAATGAACTAATTAGGAAAATCAGAGCAATAATGGTACTGGTACTGACTGATCTGAATATAAAAAGTAGAATTAAGTTCTCAGTATTGAATTTTTCAATACTAAGGATTATATAATAACTTTTAAAGCATTTTGAACTTGGGGAGAAGGAGGATTGCATCTGTAGTTGCTCTGGGTACCCAAATGATCTGTTCTTTCCTGTATTGAACTCTCTGTGTAAGTACACTCGTGTCCTGATTTAAAAAACCCAAACAAGTAAGGCCCTGATCATGAAAGGCTTCATTTGCATTTATGTGCCTCTAAATACTGTTGAAATACTGGTATCTGTGGTCAGTAGGTGCTTAAATACTTGAGTATATGGCTTAGGTGGCTGATCCTGCTGACTGGTGACATGGAACCCCGTAAGAGTGGGATTTGCACCAAACTGAATGCCCAGGAATAGAAGAAAATAATCACAAAAGCACAGCTTCTCTTCCTTAATACTAGTATCGTAGAATACAGTATGCCTTAAACTATTTAAAAAAACTCACATAATACTGTACATGTTGACAGAAATTATAAATATATTGCTATCAGACCAGTATTTCTCATTATACATCTGAGATTATGTATGAATGTTTCAAGACATTCAATACTTTGTTGATTTTCTTTCTTTACCACATTTCTGCCTTTACATATGTTGATAATATGATGTGTGATTATGGGCCTCAACCTTTTCTCTTTAACATCAATGACAAGGTTCCTTTTGCCTTTGGTGCTGAAATTGAAATGAACCCTCATAAATTTCTCCATCATTTCCTTGCTATTGTGAAATGTACTACAGTGTTCTCATTGATTCATAATATATTTCTTTATCATACAATTATAAACTAGGGTTCCTTTACTAGTTTTCACATGATTCTGTGTCTGCTTTATCCACGTTTGGCAAATATAAGTTATATTATTTGTACGTGGCACATGATGACTTTTTTAATGGTCTTTATGATGTTTTGATATGGAATTGTTGCTTGAGAACGAACATTGCTCTCATAGATTGGGCCCTAGGTGTGTCAGAGCAGTTTCTGTCTTAAAATATAAGCCTTGCATTCTCAAATTGAGTGTTAGTTGTTTGTGTGTACCCAAAGACAGGACTTGGCTGTACCAGTATCAGAGAGTGTCCGAATTTTTTCCAGGAAAGTAGCTGTTTGGTCTACAAGTACTTCATCACAAAGCAAAGGTGAAAGTCATTTCTTAAACAGCTTCATGGAAAAACACCAGTAAGAAGAAAAGTAATTTCTGCTTTCCATGCTAAAAACCAATCAATGCGAACAGTTTTGTTTATTTTCCTGGTCAAAAAGTCACTGTCAGAGTATATTTAAAACAAATGGGGAGATGGGAGGGGCAAATGGCCTTAAAGTAAATGTATTGCACACAATACTTTTTTAAAAAAGAGAAGGAACCCAGGCCAGCATGTTAAAAATGAGCATTTCCAATACAATTTGTCACCCATGCATAAATCTTGCTGACATTTTCAGTCACTTTAATAGCCTTCCCATTTTATAAATCAGTATGAACTTGCACAGTTGCAAAAAGTGTGTATTTTGAACATCTCATTTGCATACTTTACCAAAAGCCAATGAGGCAGTGGAAGCAACACTGGTGATCATAATAAGTGTTTGGGAAAAGGCAGAAAGATCACTAATGGTTTGCCTTTAGGGATTTCTGTACTCCATAGGGGACGAAAATGAGAAATATTTTTCAAACAGCAGGGGTAAAGGTTTTAAAACTAGAAACACATGGAGTGATAAAAATGTTAGTGCCACAGGGCGCATAGCAGGAAAAATTTACAATGTAAAAACTGTAATTTCAGCATTAGGAAGTAATAATCGTGTTTCATCATTGTTATTAAAGCATGACCCTTAAAGTCACATAAATTAGATATAACTTTCTAGAGAAGTGTATTAATCTTCAATGGAAAATATTAGGAAAGTTTATTATCATATGAAGATCAGAAGAAACTGGTTTTTATTAAAAAAATAAAGTTAAACTTGGTGGTGGTTTTCTTTTTTTTTTTTTTTTCTGGAAGAAATCTCTAGCATTTTGAAACAACAGATAGACTTGTGTTTACTCAATGCAAAATCCAGTGACCAGTTTTGCTCTGAAAACCAATAATAGTTACATGAGAAGAAACAAAAACCCAACAATTAAAGAATGAGCTAAGGAAATTCAGGAAGTTCTATTCATAGGCATAAATGGCTTATATTTTGGTCAACATAGCCTTTCTATTGTGTTGATGCCAAATGCATCCAAATGATTAATGAAGAATGTTAGAGTCATTGGGAAAAAAAAAAGAAAAATAAAATTGTAGCCTGAGGTACCACAAGAATATCCACTGGGAGACTCGAAATATAACTGGTTATCCGAGGTGTGTAATTAGTGACGGAGGCATAGTTTCCATCCTATCTGTGAAGTGCAATTTTACGAGTATTTCTTCTAAGTGCTGTTTAACAAGGTCACTTAACCTGCAAGAACTTTTGGGTAAATTTGTATTTGTAGAAATCTAATGCCAGACAAGAGATGGGGGGTGTGGGAGCCCCCAGCTCTCCCAGCTTGGGCTATGAAAAAGTGGTACGATATGGTGGGAGTGGACCTGCTGGCAGAAGCACCTGCTGCTGAGGACCATACCGTACCTCACTGTACGGCTGGACTGGATTCCTCCAGGATGAATGTGATTTTTGTTGCCTTTCTGGCTCCAGAATCCCAGAGAGTTTCTTGAAATGGAGTGCTCAGGGTGTGAATTCAGCTCTTTCTGCTGTGGGCCACAGGAACTGCCCAGGTGATAGTGAGAATAAGAGACTGATCTCTGCATTTCTCTATTTCCATAATTTTATCTTGATTTTTTTCTCTTCTTGATTTCAATTTAAAAAATTAACTGCTAGCACTTTAAAGTGGAATAGCGTGTAAAAGAGAACTCAGGTGAATCTGACAGACTGGATGTATGTTTAATTTTCTGTAGATAAAGAATGGAAAAGCGCTCTGTTATTGATAAAGCCTTTTGACTTCCTGCAAGGGAAACAAGGTTTTACTTATTAGAGTTTGCAATGCTGGGTGCATCTTGATTCAGGGCACCGAGGATGTGCCTCCTGGAGTATGATTTAGCTAATTCTCCACTGCTCAGTCACTTGAGTGAAACCACCAATAACAGAATAGTACAGAAAAGATCCCTGATCTGTCCCCCCACGTTGAATGGCCTCATCGTTAGGACACAAAGCTCAACTTCCTCTTCCTATTTCTTGTCCTGTGACTCTCCTTTTCTTTATCCACATTTTTTCACCTGGAAGAGGAAAAGGGCCATAGTTCTTTTGGATGAGTAGACACCCTCTTCCCAACTTAATCTATAGCTTGACTTTGTGGGTAGTCTCCAGAGAAGCAGTAAACTCTTTCCTAAGTGCTCCAAACACAGGAACGCTATGCATAAGGAGGACACCATTATTATCACTCTCTCCAGCTGTGTTCTTATGTGAAAATGGTTGTAGCTGTTGTTTTTTCTGTCCCTTTCTGCCAGTCCCTTAGGCAGTTTATGAAGCTCATGCATAGCCAAAGATTAGGCATCGTGCTTCTCTGTGCCATTGGAACTAACAAGGCAAACTTGCCCAAATGTGTCTTTTTAATTTTTTTTTTCTTTGGAGGATGACATTCCCCTTTGCATCAGACAGAATTGACACATCTCTGTCACTAACCTTGGTGTCAGAAGTCGTCATTTTCCAAAGCAGAGAATTTAAAATTTTTCCACTTTGTAAAAAAATTATCATTTTTTAAATGCAGAAAGTTCTTTTTAGTCAATATGTGCTAAACACCAGCTACTGAAATGGTCCTAGTGGAAAGAATTTCAATATTTTCTTACCAAAAAGGGAAAGATGTTAGATATTTGTCTGTTTAAAATGGGGCAGCTAAATTAAGATAATGAAATAGGGAAAGTAGGGATTAAGTGGTGAATTTGTTTGCTTTATAGCTTTCTGGTGCATTTTGTGAAAGTTCTTCTGTTTTCAGATCTTCCTTTACAAAGAGGGAAAGTAATAGCTTTCATAAGGTGAAATGAATGACGGCAATGACTTGCTACTCAATAGTATTAGCCATCTGCTTTGTGCTGGTGTAAATTGATTTAGAAAAGAATTTGGCAAGTGTTGAGCAGTCTATACAATTTCAGAGATGAAAGCTTTCGATTTCCAAATACGGAATCCTTCTTTATCTAGAAGTCTTCTGCTGAGGTCACTACTTCATTAGTCAGCAGTCTGCTTCTATAAGAGTGATCTGTAGACCAGAATTAAAAAAAAAAAAAAGTCCTGGTGTGTGATAGATTTATGTATATTTTTAGTATTTCAGAATTTGAAGAGTAAACTGGTGGCATGCAGTCTGACAATGAACTCGAGTGATCTCAAGAATTATAATGACATTCATCCCATAATGGTATCCATTGATGGGGACCAAATGTGGTCAGCATGGAAAGCAGTGGAAACAGTGTACCAGCTGATATCTGCTCTACCTGCTCTTGTACATGTGGATATAGCCATTGTATAAAGGGCTGAGACCAAAAGTCAACTCAGGTGGCCAAATTGTAGACTAGAAAATGCTGTGTGCTGATGTTGTAATCATGAAAAACATCAGTCTTTGTGTCAGTGATAGTCAAAAAATGAGTCTTATTTAGAAGTTCAACCTCTGAAGCTGGAGCCCGTAACTAATAAAACAGGTGATAAGATTTAGCTTTGGAGATCAGGAGTTTAGATTTTCTAAATGTAAACTGCAGCAATAAAAGAGTTTTACACATAGCATGTAAGCTTTTAATTGGTGTCTGAAATGTTTATAATACCAATTTCAATGTAGTTGCATACCTTTTGGAGGTTGGCATTAAGAAATGTCAATCTTTTCCTCTCTGAATTGAATAACCTTTTAAAAAACTCTGATTGTATTAACTCAGATGTTAATTTGGTAAAATTTTTATACATTTGGTTGTACCTATTCAATTTGTTTATAATATATATAACCTGTGATCTGGAATTTGTAATCTAACGGTTACGTTTTTCGGGATCCATTCTCTAAACCTATCTGTGATACTTCAAGTCCCTCAGCTTAGGCACTTCAGTCAAGAAATTAGAGGAGCAACACATTCTCAGCTCTAATGACCTGCTTCAGGCCATATTTTCAATAGCCAAAACGCTATATGACCAGAAAGAGGTGGAAGGTGTACCTCTGCAAAATACATGTGTGATGTATACAAACAGTTAAACAGAAAATAGTAGCACTTCTAAGGCCAAACTTAATATTTACAGTTTGAACCATTTCAGTGAATAATTTGAGGTAGTACCATTTGGAAAGTGGAAAGAAGAACTGGAAGAGTTACGATATAGCTATAGGACCAGCTATAGCAAGTAAATGTTGGGAAGCAGTAAAAGGTGGAAGGACATGCTGGAAAGATATTAGAATAGAGATTATCAAAGATCAGCCTTAATGCATTCATCTTTTCATTAATGATCTTTGCAAAAAACTCCAAACCAGCAAAGCCACAAAGTTTGGAAACATCACCACTTCAAAATTTATTTGAGATATAGAGGAATAACTAGAGCATGTTGAATGCTGAAGCAGTTTATATGGGATTAAATTTAATAGTGTTGAAGTTTCCATACTTGTGAAAGAATTTTTCTATGAACTGGCAGTTATCAACAAAGAATAAAAGAGGAAATAAACCCAATTTGGTTGCACAAGAGTATTATTAACGAATGGTTGAGATCTACCAGTACAAAAGTATTATGCTTAGATGCTTGCAAGAGAGGTATTTCCAGCAAGAAAAGAGAAATAATAACTCTACAATGTTCTTCTAATATGTTCTTTTCTTTTTTTCTTTCTATTTCTAACAGTGATGTTGTTTAATTTTCTTGTGATTTCTTTCTTCTTTCCTCTAGTTCTGTGGGACCAGTTTTCCTTATTCCATCAATTCTTTGTCATGAAGTTACTCTAAGTACATTCATAGCTACAGTCGTTATGGATGTATGACATATGTAACTTTACATGTCCTAAAAATAAAAGTGTGGGTCTGAAATAACCTTCCCAATCCAAGAGTAGTTAAGCAAAGACAGAGCATTTACTCTAGGTGAGATCATGACATAGTTTCTGGATTCCTCTGGGAGGTCAGACCTATATCTCAATATCTTGCTTTGTATCAGAGACACTTCCTGTTTTTCCTGGGAAAAAAGCTTCTGCTTTTCTTTTCCTTTGGCTCACACATCTGAAATGAGGGTTTGGAACTGTTTCATGATGTGAGGTTTTTGAAGGAAAGCTCACTTTAATGGTTGGGTGCATCCTTCGGTGAAGGATCTCTGAAAGGGAGCTTTTTCTGATGAGGCAGAAGGTACACACCAAGGAGATTCTGACTGCCAGGAGAGGACAGTAAGGCAGTAGGAGAAGCAGAAGTGTCCTTCGTAGACTAATGGACCGAGAGTTCTTGGGCATGGCACAAGATCCTGGGCTGCAGGATAGACACTGAAGACCCCCAGGAAACCTTTCTCAGAGGTCATTCGTATACATGGGCAGAAAGAAGTATCAAATTTAGTCTTCTTTAAATACTTCAGACCCCTTGTGAAAAAACAAAAATAAAAACAAAAAAACAACCAAGATCAAATGGACTGAAATGAGTTCTTACATGAAACCCACTCATTTACATTTGTTTTCTCACGTTTTCTTTCTAAAGGCTATGAATTTCTTGATATACTGTCTTAAAATAAGTCATAGTAATCTTGTTTTTCCAAAGTCAGTCAATCAGTCAGTAGTGGGCAGTCAACATCCATGGGAAACCCTACAATAATAACATTTATCATATAAATAACAAACTCGTTCATATGCCTGATGGAAGGAAATAAATTTTGAAGGTGATTTCAGTATCAAGTGATTGAGAGGTTTATTGCATAAAGCAGAAGTGAAACACGTTATTAAAAGTTATGAAAAAACAGAGTGTCTTAATAACTGTAGAATGCCAGTCAAAACATGTTATTTTGCCATGCTGCTTAAATTCAGCAGCCTTTTCCCCATGAAATAGATTTTCCCTGAGTTTTTAAGTAAATGTTTTCTTGGGAAATTATGAAGTTTATATTGCTTGGGAAAATCTAGTCTTGAATAAAATGCATTTGGCCACACCATTAGCACGTTAGGGTGCAGTAATAGTCCCTACTGACCCAAAAATATATAAATATATCATTTTTTGCCAATTTACCATTTTTCACAGTTTTGATACTAGAACAGGATAAATATTATTAAATTTTACTTTGATCTGATATAACATTTGCATCTATTAAACTTAAAAGTCCGTTCTTCATACAAGCCATGAGAAACATTCACATAAGTAGAGCTGCTCTGGGATGCAGCAAGTATAAAGTAGATTGCAGGAGGGTACTCTATATTTGGAGGTAGAGAAATGTGGTTGCAATCATCCCCAAACCTGTGAGTGTGCAAAATACTTCCAGCTGAGAAGAAAATATAATGGTGAAGTTCAGCCAAAATATTAGAAAGTTGAATTCAGTTCTGTTCTTTGCCTGTGTGACCAGTGTCTGTGTTTCCTACCATCTGTATGGATGCAGATGTTGAGATGTAGAATATCAGGCAGAGCAGTTGTAGGTGGATTGTTCTGTCTCTCCTGTGGACTCCCTGCTATTGTTTTTGACCAATAAATGTTCACTGCAGCAGGTTAGTGGTTCAGCTTTCAGGTTTTAAATAATTTCCCTTATTGGTTTTTGGTGCCATTAGCATTGATCATTTGGCATAAAGGCTCCCACAGGTCACTAGGACTCTTTACTGAAGCGTAGAAGAGTTTATTACAAAAACCTTGAATCAAGCAAGAAGAAAACCCCTGGTTTTGGTAATTGAATCTGGTTTTGGTGTTGGCCAAATGAGAACTGCGTTCCACTTCCTAATGCATTGAAAGTGTAAAGAGTAAACACATCAGATTTGGTTGTTGTCCAGAAGAAAAATAATTTCGAATAAGTGCTGGCTCCATTAGCAAGCCGGCTAAACACACAGTGAATGAGTTGTTGATCTTATTTTTCTCCAGGTTTTAAATACAATGACTTATATTATGAATTATTCAAAATCAGTTGATTTCATTCACACAGAGCTATATTTTTAGTGAAAACTCACATTTTTGGCAAAATATTAATGGAGATATAAGAATGTTTGGGAAAGTGAGCACATTCCAGGTATACCAGCCATCACTCATGCTGGTGATGTCCTTTAACACGCTTCTTTGAAAAACTATGGTTGACTGCAATTATAGTTTTTTAATCTTTTCCCCACTACATAATATACTTAAATGGGACCATCTTCCTTTTGCTCGATATGGCTTAGAAGAGTGAAATATTTTCTTATGCACAGAATATCATGCCTATGCACAATAAACTCTTGCAAATATCTAGGCTGATTTTCTGTAGCATACAAGTTGTAGATCTCAGCCATTTCTACATCATGCATTTATCTCCTGCTGTACTAGAACATAATCTCTTAGAAAAAATATTGTAAATTGATGTGAAGACCTTGAATGAAGGAGATCCACATGAATTGTTCCTGTGATTAATTATTAGAGAACTGTGTCACGTTTCTGCTCTGGATTTGGGTGTGTGCATTTGTGTTTGCCAAGCTTTGGAGCTACTTATGCCATTTTCTCTAATAGTGACTGAACTTTCCTTCTGGTTAAGGCACCAGAAAGCACCCGGTTTTATCTTTACTGGGGATAAATAGGAAGGATTTAGCTTACTAAGTCTCTCTCTGAGAAGACATATCTTCAAAAAAATTCAGAAATACTTTTTTAAACTTGCCCAGGTTTGTGACAGAGAAGTAGCAAATAGAGAAGGCCAGAAGACAATGCATGCTTTCCATTCCAAGGATGGAATAAGGCCAGAAGACAATGCATGCTTTCCATTCCAAGGATGGAATAATGATGGAAATGAACTGTCTATGGAGCAAGGTAAGACCTGGGCCAGACAAAAAAGCATGAGAATCATCTGGCATCCTCTAAGTGGTTAATTTGAGCTATGATAACATTTAAATACCTGAATGCAGCAATTTTGTGTGCTGGAAGTCGCAATATTCATTCTGTAGCTCTTCTTTATGCATTGTCTGAGCTGGTGCTTTAAGTACTAAAACCCGGAATGGCTACAGAATGGAAATTACATTGGCTGGTCCAAGGGATGGATTTTGGAGTACAGTCAATGCAAAAGTAGTAAAGGGGCAAATTTTGGTGAACGGCATTAACAGAGAGTGCAAAAGTATTATTAGCACAGTGGGGGAGGCTTATTAATTGGGTCTTGTCAGGAATTAGTAGTGATACCGGCAAGCAAGGCAAATTCTTTGGCGTCCCAAAGAGCAACGAGCATGTAGGAGGAAAGACAACTGCTGATGTCCCTCTTTGCCCGGCATTTGGTATGCACGGGCGGAGGCATCCAGCGAGCAGCAGACAACACTAAAGAAGGACTACCCTGTCGCAGAGAGAGACGGGCAAAGCGAGAGCAGCTGTGAACGCTGGCATATTTAGCCGCTTAGAGCTGCCGACCCTCGCAGATGAGGCTGGCACGAGACTGCAGGAATGAGGATGGGGTAATACTAACGAGACTGAATTGATCTGCATATATTACCAAAGGAAGACCAGAATACTCGCATAATCACAAATCTGTAAAGTAGGTCCAGGGGAACACCTTGACTTCCCCAGGAAATGAGAAGGCAGCTGTGAATGTTTTTGGCAGAGAAGGGCTTCTGCTTTTGAGAATTGTCAGCCCACCATTGTTCGCTTCTCCTCTTGGTCTGGGCTCGCTTTGAGCATTGCCGAAACTCACTGTGCATCGCCCCACAATAAGATTTAGTGTTCTGTGTCATGGATCTGGAAGAAACAAAAAATAAGCCTCCAGCCTAAAAAATTGCTTTACAATACAAATGCTATAAATATATTATGGAAAGTCACATATGCTGCTTTGAAGGAGTAAAGAAAAATGGGGAGCATTCCTTTTGTAAATGAGAAATTATAACTCTATTATGAGATTGCTGGTTAAGAAGGGTCAAATATATTTTAAATATTTCAAATATGTTTCCTATGAAAATATGACTACACTCTGGGCACATTTGGCCAGTACTTTGAATTACAGTGTTGAAGTTGGAGAAAGCTTAAGTGAGAAAAGAAAACAGGAGCGTAAAGAGACAAGGAAATGTATCAGCCCTTTTATCTAATAAAGAAAAAAACACAATCATGACTCGCTGATAAGCTGTAAACTTTTTTATACTGCATTTCCTTAGGCAACCACAATTGTCCTCCATAAGGATTGTTTCAGCAAATCATGCTATTTGGATAGGCGTAGCAGAAAATTTTAGCAATCTCAAGAATTGCAAGCTCAGTCTTTCACTTGGTGAAGTGCGTAATGTAAAGTGATGCCTTTAGAGAAAGTACCCTATAATGCAAGAAGACAAATCACTGATTTGGAATTGATATGTTCCTTGTACTTGATATGTTCATTTATATGCAAGGAATTTATTTGATCCCAAATTCAGGAATTTAACCAAACAGGCAGATAATTATATGGCCATCAAGTGAAGAAATGGAAAAAAAAAAAAAAAAACCCATCAAGATCCCTGTTGCAGAAAACAAGTATATAAATTAGGGAACAAGTGACGAATCCTGAAGAGGAAAGCAATATACTAAATAAAGTACTATTTCATGCATGCAACTTGTGTAACATTACGGTTATGCTTATACAATGAGAAGTAAAGAAATTGGAACTAAAGAGAGAAAAGTCAGCATTAATGCTGAACCTTGACCTTCTAATTTTTAAAGTGAATTTATTTTTATTTTCCACGTTCACAATGCATATGCCAATATAAATCGCAGTGCATTATTAACATAAACAACATTAAGACATAGAAAAATAGAGAGCTTAGGCTTTATTTGATTTTTCAAGTCTGACTGAACAAAACCAGACAATGTACAGCTCCCTCCTCTCATTCTCTCTCTCTCACGCACATATTTGTTAGGTTACTGTGGCTTTTTTTCTTAGTGTTACATCTTTTTTATTTTAGGGTTTAATTACTAGTCCTATAAAATTTACAAAATTCCTTAGATAATTTTAAATGGAGAAAAATAAATAAAAAAAAAAGATTTACCAAAAGAGTTTCAAGGTCAGACATCTCTTTTTAGGGTTTTTGAATATGTAATTGGCTTGTTTTGACACATTCAAACTTTTAGGAAGTATTTTAAAGTGTTTTAACTAACTAGGAATCTCAGTTCCAGCAACAGTCCTGGAGGCACCTCAGGAAAATTGTATCTTCAGGGCTTCATGTCCCTTTTGGGGTGTTTTTGATTGTAAATGTAGTAACTTGATTCCGAAAAAAAGTTTTTGGATCCCTATATGAGTAACACTTCTTAACAGTTCACAGTGTATGATAGTCAAATGACACCCAGGATCCTGCTCCAAACAGTTAGGAAAAATATTTTCTGTGTGTGCTAATTATTCATAGTGAGTAGGAAGGAGCTACGCATATAATAGGTAAAATTATAAGTATAAAAATTATAGGAAGCATTTATACTTGAAAGAGTGGACTGGACCAAAAGTGCCGTTTTTGGAGATACATCTGGTTTTACAAAGGCAGTAAATATGAGTCCAGCCTTAGTTTCCTTCATTATTTTTATTGAAGTATATATGATTTTAGTTTCCATCATTCCAACTCCATGAAAAACCACCAGAGTTTTGGCAAAGTTGATCTATTGAATACTTCATGGTTGGTTTTCTTTTGAAATTACAGTAGAGACACATGTAAATGAATTGTGTAAAAGCAATGCAGTTTATGTATCTGTATGTATATGCCATGATTTTTTTCATTTTTTTACTTCTTGACTCTGAAACTGAAAGAAGCAGAAGTTCATGCACGGAAAGAAGCAGAATTACACAGTAAGTCTGAAAGTTACAGGTGACTTCTTTGAATGTCACTTCTCTTTCTCTACGTAAATTCATTTCAAGCACCAGACACATACAAGTGTGAATCAGATCATTAGATGTGAATGTTTGGAATATTCCACAAAGTGCATTTCACTCAGGTTGTTTTTCTTTTTTTTTCCTTTTTTCCCCCCCTAAATATTGAGGATGCATTAAGATAATTGCAATAGTCTAATTAAACTTTCTCCTAAAAATGACTTGTCTACTAGTGGTTTAATAGATTAAGGATTTTAAAGGCGTTAGAGAGAACCAGTTACAGTAATCAGAGAAGAAAAAGTGCTGAAGGTATCATGAAGGCTCATAATTAAACTGAAGCTTACAGCTCAATTAAACTTGAGCATCATTATGCATAAAACATCAGTGGGCATCAAGAGTCCAATAAAAAGAGATGCTATCAATGTTAACAGCCAAAAGGTAAGACATAATATGGATTGGACCAACTCTTCCAGATAAAGTCAAGGAAAATTGTGAATAAATTTGAAGTTAAAATAAAATCTAAGACACGTCTAATAAGCTGATTAATATAAGCGTTGCACTGGAGTTACAGTAATTGCAAGAGCTCAGTTTTTTGCAAACCACAATAGATTAGTTTTGAAGAGGAGAAATACAAGAATGATTTATCTGGTAGGAACAGGGCAGGCAATGATTTTGACTGTGAAAACACCACTTGTGTTGTCCAATCCTGTGCAGTATTTGTTATATTTAGACATGGACATCCCGACCCTAGTTTGGATTCTCATTTCACTTTTATAGCTATATAATTTGGCAGTGCTTGCTATTTCAAGATCCCTATAATCACGTAACTCCTTTGTAAATATGTGGTAAATACTTTATAAATAAGCGGTAATGGAGCCGTCAAGCAGATGACTTGGATTGTGAGTACACTTCCAAGCTCAAGGCAGCTTTATCTGTTCCTGGTAGCAGTTGGCTTGTGTCAAATTGATGTACACCTTGCAAGATGTTTTCTTTTACATACCTCAAGGGAGCTGAAGGCTCAAACCCGCAAAATATATTGTGAAAATCTTTGTAGCAGAGTGGGTGATGCTTTGAATCAGAAGCTCACGGGATTGTATCTTGAAATTTTCATATTTTTCTTTCAGTTAAGAGTCTTGTATTATCTTTTTTTTTTTAAAGATATAAGCAAATGCAGCTGTCAAAAAATTTAGATAATTTTGAATTCCTAGCAGTGTAAAAATATTAGGAACAACATATCGGTAAAAAATTGTGGGATAGAAATTATTTGTGATATTGCACACAGAAGAAATTTGTTGCAAAAGAAAACGGTATAAGAAAACAGCTTTTGGTGCTTTTCTCTGAAAGGCACGACAGGTGCTTACAATATATCATCAGCTAAAATATTAAGAATGCATTAATTGTGCAGTCTGTGTTTCTATAGTGGGAAACTTAAGTTAGTGAGTGCTGGGAGGAGTACTGCAATAATATTCTAGAGGTAGCAGAGTATCACAGAAAGACTGAAGAGATCCTGACATGAAGTGCTTTACACAGATTCTACAAGTTTCACAGGTATTAGTAAATTAATATATCTAGATTCTTTTGTCCTTTTTGCTTGCAGCTCTGGAGGATTTACTATTCTTTCTCTCGTGTGGTGCCCTCTGAATTGCCAGCTGCCGGAACCTCCAAATTCCACTTGGCAAAAAATAATATTAGGAAGAAAATGTCATCATTTAATGTGGAGGAAAAGAAGAAAATCTGTAAGTAATAGATATGGAAGTCCCAGTGTCAGCACATGTTAGATTCAAGTTCTTCCCTTACACATGCAATGCTTGTACAATTCCCATTGTCTTCCTGGGGAGTACTATGTAGAAGTCATTGGGTTTTATTTGTGTAAAGGCTATTATTTTGTTAAGAGCCAAATTATTAATTAACACCAGTTTCAAAGAATTTTCATCTGGAAAAGTTTCCAGGTACCAGATGGAGTATGTGGTGCATAGAGAGTCCGGAGGGGAGAGGCTCTTCCTAATCTTAAAACTGCAGGAGACCTGCTGTGGTTCAGGTTTGAATAAGAATGTGGGTCTTCAGCATCCTACTGAATGCCGCCGGTTTCAGGCTGTTCTTTAAGAGATTCTCTTTTCTGGATCAGAGCAAGAGGTAAATTCAGTTGGTAGCTCATAACTCCAAGCAATATTCAGTCAGAGAGGTGGTGTCTACAGAATCCCAGATCCTATCATGTATTTGATCATGTCTTAATGAGCCACTCTTCTGTTTATAGTGAAATGAAGATGCTCCAGAGCTAATTAAGAAGGGTCTATTAAGCCACATGGAAATGCCTTCCTGATTTAGAGCTTAGGCATGAGTTAACTGGGCATCAATGGCTCTGCAGTGAATGACCACATATGTGCTCTGTGGCAAATGTAAAGTTATTTACTTTAGCTTAGCTCACAGAGAAAGCAGGACAAACCAATTTAAATTTGTCTTCCTTGGTTAGTTTGTGTGAGGTAAATTAGTACTCCTTGATATTATTTAGATTTTACTGTGAAATCAATATTTAAGTGTACATTTTACATTAGCTAAAACAGCGTGTTTGTTCCTTCTCAGGACCTTAAGTACTTTTTTGTTTTTATACATGTTAGAGCATCGTTATATTACATTAAATAACATTAACTAAAATGATAATGACAGTCATTATAGCTCACATTGTATTAAATGTTATATTGTGATAGTATGATCATATTATAACATTATCAGCGATGGTGGTAGTGATACATGTCCGTTTCTGTAAACAGGTAAATTCTTTGTACAGCTGAAGCAATGGTAGGAACATGATGGGATGAAAGACTTTAACAATTGAGGTGAGTTCAGCAGAAGGAGTAAAAATTGCTACTAGAAATCACCCCTTAGAATTTTAGATCCATAAAATGCACAGGAAATTCTGGACTTCCTGAAGGAAAGGTTTTCCTTATAGAGCCATTAGAAAACAAAGAATAAGATGCTCAGAACATCACCTCAAGTCAATACACCAGTGTTAAATTTACTTATCTCTTTGTTTAGGTCAATTGCCAGCTTTTGCTCTGCAACTTTTTGAATTGTTGTAAGGTAAAGGAGTCCAAAGACACCCCAAGAAAAAATACTGGTGTAAAAAGCTGCAGGGGAGATGAATTTGGCCCATGTCAGTTGTCCCTTGTGTCTTGATATAAAACCACATGTACAATAATAAAAGTGCCCATGCAGAGAAATCTTTTGAGCTTGACATATTTTACATAAGCATTTTATTCTCCCATTAAAAATACACAGGATATGAAATATAAGAAAAAATGCAAAATGTCTTGCTAAACCAACAAAACCAAGTGAATTAATAAATCCCGGAATCTGTCCCTTTCCAAGTTGTTCAGTGCATACTGGGATACCTAATTTTTGGACTATTGTAATACACTGACATAAGTGAGTGAGAGAAGAATGAAGAGAACAATATTTCATCTTGAGACTTTTTTATTCTTTCCCAGAAGACGTTGTTGGTAGCACAAAAAAATTGTATTATAACAAAATTGTATAAAAATGAATTCCCTCCCCCCAAGCCAATAGGTATTGCTTCACAACTGGGAAGCAGGAAAGATTTTGGTTGAAAACATTACAATATTTAAAAACCACATGGAGTTGTAAAAACTGGAATGAGTCCTCTAAATCTTCTATAAAATGGTTAATCAGTTGATCCTTAACAACTGCTACATACAGTACAGAGAGATTATAATTCACAAATGCAGGTTCAAGCAGTGTTCCCTAAGGATGGGGAGAACAGACTGAAACACTGAAAAGAAAGGGGAGGGACACAGAAGGAAAAAAGAATTAAATAAAAAGGTCAAACTCTTAATTTTCTTTTTTATTCTGCATTTTCCCAATTCTTGTTCCCTGTCTCTTAACACTGAAAAAAAATCTTCTCTCACTCTGTTCTGATGGAAATGGAAAAAATCGGTTGCAATACATTTTGAAATACTAATTATTAAACTTACTTGCTACTTTTTTCCTCTCTTCTAAGAAATACTGCTATATTTTGCAAAATTTAAAATCAAGGGCTTGCCTGCCGTAGAAGAAAGGGAAGATAAATTTATTTATTTATTCTTTTTAATGACAGTCTAACAATAGTCACACAACTCACCAGTGCATTCCAAAAATTTCATGCTGTCATCATAAAAATCTGACTGCAGCAGAATCTGTCTGGCACTAGACATAGCCCTAATGACCCTAAACTCACATACGATCCCTGGCGATCAGAAGAAGAAAAATACGGTAAAAATAGAGAAATATGTAAACTGCTTAAGTGACAGAAAAATATTCTCCGGAGAACGACATTCATTTTTTTCCTGTCTTTCACAACTGTCAGAGGTACCAGCTCTCTGAACTTGTCTTTTGTTTTGTTTAACAGGAAGCATAGGAGAATTTACTAGTCACTTGGAAAGTAAAATTAGTGATGAAGTCAGATCATTCCCCCTTTTCTACAGTTACAACAGTACATTTTACACTTTTTAAACAGGAAGCAAAACATAACCCTTTCCACTTTTCCAAATGTTGGTAGTGATGAATTTCTCTCATCAGAATTCTTTTTTCTAGGCTTCATTTAACGAGAACTTATGTTTCAATGTAAACCAATAAATAAGGTTTTACATGAACACAGAAAAGTATTAACAGAATCACACATGCATTTAAAAAAAAAAGTCCTTTGTATGTGCTTTTTCTTTTTTTTTTTTTTTTTTGTGTTCATACGAAATGGCTTAATTTTAATTGATTTTCACTTCTAACACTGCTATAAATTAAGTAGGGAGGAGTTTATAAGATTCTTTGAAAGTTCAAAAGCATTCTAGAGAAATTATTCCAAAGAAATAAAGAATTTAATAGAGATTGATACATTTTTTGCCGTATTGTGTGACATTTGATGTTTTTACCTCTAGCTTTTGAAATCAGCCTGATAGCAGAGACTTCTTTCTGTCTCTCAACTATAAAGACTGAAAATATGAATCTTAAATGTACTGACCCTAAAAGCAACAAGAAATATCAGTATAGTACTTCTTTGAATAAATTACTGACATTTTAAAGCTATTTGGTGTTTAATTCATTATGGTTTTTAATATTAGTGGTTAGCAGTAGTAGTCTTTCTGTGCTCTTTGTTTAGATGTGCTATAGCAACATGTTTTTATACATTGTTATGAAACCATTGATTATCCGCTTGACTTTGGTCTCTCTCGTTCTTGGGTAGGGCTCTAAGCACCACGTGGAGCATTTTCTTTCAGATCTTCCTTTTCCTCTCATGGGAACTCGTGAAGAAACATTTGGCTTTTATGGAGCTCTTCTGAGGTGAACAAAGTCAAACCGCCTTATGAGTGGCAGAGATTGACCAATATGTGATTTTTTTATTACTAAAAGTGTCCGAAGAAGAAAGACCAATATGACCAAAGACCAAAAAAGAAAGTGACAATTCAGACATTAAAAGGTCCTGTATTTGAGGGTAAAAATCCCACTTATCTGAAGAAGGCTCTGTTCTTTTAAGGCTTGGAAATACAAAATAGGCAAATTTTCAGCTCATTACCATCCTAAGCTGTATTCTGGCCAGGGAGATGTGTTTCCAGGAAAAAGTAATTTCTTCCCATCTAACTGGAGGTTGGAGAACAAGAAAAAGGCCGTTTCAAAACCAGGTTTCCTGATATATAAAAACTCCATTAAAACTACCAGAAATCCTGTAGTCAGAGCGTGCCGAGGCAAACATCAGCATCAGTGAGTCCACTCCCTCCTGATCAAACTGTGCACATCCTCATGTTTAATTGTAGCAGTTTATAGGCCTCTGTCCACATCACTGTAGTGTTTTATGCCTTGCAAAATATTAACAAATCTAACTTCAAAACATCCTGAGAGGTAGCATCAGGAAAACATCATATAAATATTTTAATCTCTCCTCTTGCAGTAGAACTTTCACTTCCCTTACACACATCCTTTATGATTGTTGAACTTGTATTTATTGGTCTAAGTTTTCTTAAACCAAACCAAAACAGTAATTTATCTAGTTTATTTCTTTCAAAATGGTGTTCTTAAAGTACATCTTGCAGATAGATTATCTGTCCCTCACAGCAAAGCCTCACAATGGGAGTCTAATAATTGCTCTTTTTCTAATTTCACTAAATGAGTTATAATTATTTTATGTCTGTTTTATGGTTACTGAATAGTATTAACCTAAGCTCTAATTATAATATAGCTTTCAAAGAAATGTATGGACACTAAATTGATGGACTGCCAGCTTATGTAGGAACATCACATAAAGCAGATATACAGCTAATAGTTTAAGGCATAGCATGTTAAAATTCAGGGGCACAACTTGTTCATGAATAAGTAAGAGGGTGTAAACTCATTGACTATCTTTTTTAGCATATCAAACAGAGAAGGGCATGATTAATACTTGTCAAAATGAAAGTACAGTTAAAGTTGACTTACTCATAGCAATAGGATTGGAAGTCTCAATCAGAGTCTGAAAATCAGGTTAGTCAACACTGTAATGGTAATGATGGATATTATGTCTGTTTTCCTGTATTAGAGCATTATGAATGTTACTGCCATAAATTACCCCATTGTTTTTCATGTATAAACTGATTCTTGACCAAATATTTTGCAATTCTCTTATTGTCAGCAGTGGTTGAAGGTCAAAACTTCTATGCGTGCTTTATGTAGCCTCTACCCTTGTCAACGTGATGTCTGCTGCAGATTTGTAGCCGTGGACCCTCATCCCATTGGGTCCCTGGAGGTGACAGAATCTCCTCCTGACGGACCTCCCCATAGCTCCTGGCTCCCTCCTTGCCTGTCTGGAGGGGATTCGTGGGTTGCTCATGTCAAAATAGAGAATAAGACATCTTTTCTCATCTATTGACTGGACAGGTCGGCAAAAAGATGTTATTTGGCCCTAAATCCTAAGAAGTGGCCTTCAGTGGTTCTTCTTTCCTTTTTCTTTTTGATATGAGAGGCTGCGTTGGGTAATGTCGACCTTTTGCCGTTCACTTTAGCACGGTTAACAGAATGATGCCTGACCACCCCCCAAACCGCCAAGCACACCAGAAATAAGTGAGAATTTCCTTCCCCAAAGGTGATCCTTCTTATTCAGAGACCCTGAATATGTAAGACACCCATTTATCCTGGATTTAGATTTTAAAAGTCGGTTGCAGACTTGTAGTTAAAAAGCGCCGTTTGAATTAGCTTCAGACTAAACAAATTAGATGTGTAAAACACACCTGGCTCTTATCTAGCTAACAGCTAAACCTTGGACTATGAGAACTAAATAAAACCTATGAACCATTTCCTGGCCACTATGTGAGGTTTTCCTTTAAGTTTATTTTTTAAACCTCAGTGTCTGTTTCTTAATTACTTAAAGGTCCGCAGATTCATTCTGTTGTATGAAATTGAATATAAATTGTTTACCAGACTTAAGGGGGCAAGGAGATTATGCACTTTCTTATTTTTAATATTTCTCTCTCCTATCTGCTGTGACCAGACAGAAATTTCAAGCAACAGTTCCTGGAAAACATATGGAGATCAGCCTGGGAGTTTTGTAAGGTAAGGGACCAGCCGCGATGCCAGGATGTCTGGCTGCTGCTTCTGCCGCGTGGCTCCGCATCCTTTATGTTTTGAAATTATTCTATTGTAACCACTTTCACTCAAGTTTAGTTTGGCAATATATCCTTGTTTCTAAAGGTGTCTACACTTATTTGACTACAGAAAATATTTGCTTTTCTAAAGGGCAGCTTAACCTTTGTTTAAATTTGAGGTGAGCGAAAGGTCATTGTAATTATTTGCTGTATTATTTGTGTCACATCTGAGTTACTATGAAGGCTGAACATGCATTGCCCTTTATTAGGAAACTGCTTAACAAAACCCAATAAAACCACGTTTTGCATCCAGCAAATATTTTATTGAAGCAATGGCTTGTACAGGAAACTTTCGCCTCTCTCGAGCTCTGACTGAGAACATTTAAGTCAGCAGAAAGCTTTCCCAGGGGATGGGGTAGAGATGGGTGGTTTGTTAACACATCTATACCCACTTTGTTTTAAATATCTTGCAGTTGGGAAAAGAGGAGATTTGGGTTCAATGTTTCCTAATAAAGAGCTGTGGAGTGGAGAAATTACAACAGTGATGGAGGTTTTATATCTAAGGTGGCTAAGCTGGACCAGAAGTCCGTGTCCCCAGCAGAACCATGGCTGCTCTGAGAGATGCTCTTCAGAGAGATGCTCTGGAGAGCAAAGCGTACATAGAGACCAAGCTTTAAAGTCATGAAACTTTGCTTGAATTTGTCACTTGGAAAGTATCCCAAGAGCAGCTTATTGTGATAGACTGCGTGTAAATAATCGACACCTCCCAAGTTACTCCCGTGATAAAGGGTGGTAGATGCGAAGGGTGACAGCTTCATCACATCACTCAGATGGTTTTATATCTGCATGGCAAAGTAGCGAATATATATGGAACTGAAAGTGCTTGATACATGGGACATTCAGAGCATGTTTTTGTTGTATTTGTGTATATTTATGGTCACTCACTAAAGGATCGGTGACCCTTTGATAGATTAATATAATATACTTCAGATACAGTAGCACAAGTAAAATGACTTTGACAGTGAATCCACTTGTTAGTGCTCGAGTTGCTATGCAAATGGAAGAAACGATAGGCCTTCAGTTAGAAAATCGTCCCTAAAAATCAGCCTGGCCGCCAAAGTACACTGCTCTATTGACTCAGTCCTATCTTTTCAGCAAATAGAGTTTTTTTTGTCTTTCACTCAACAAGTTCCTTTTAACAACTTCCATTTAAAAACATCAAAGAGGGGATGGAGGTGGCAGGAGATAGGCAGCAATCACTCACCAGGACGGGATTGCATAGACCTTTAAGGGTCAGGTGAGAGTATTGCTCTGTGGAAATGCTGATGGGAGTGAAGGGAAGCAGAGAGACGTCTCTGCCTGACCTCGCAGCGAGAGACGAGCGTGCGGTGCCCCGGCAAAGGTTTCCCTTGGCAAAGGTCCACTGTGGGGAAGGCTGGACCGGCGACGCGCCCCGTCTTTGTTGTTCGGTAGATAATGTGACAGGGGCTCAGCTGGAAATGGTGCCAATTTTTTTTTCTTTTCTCATTGCTGAGGATAAAGTCGGTTTTCTAGAAACACCAAAGGCTTTGAAAACACTTTTTTTGTTTGTCTTTTGGAAAGAACTGCTTGCAAGATGGGAGTATCAGATCAGAAGTAGTCTTGTAAAAATCCTGGGGAGTATTGTTAACCCTCAGTGCGCGTTTGGTGATGTGTCAATCTTCTAGCGATACTGCTCAGGCTAGGAAGTCATAATTTATTGAGGTCAATGGGTTAATGGGCTGGGCTATGAGCTACCAATTGGTAGACATAAAATATATTTAGTCCAGTGACATACCTAAAAGGTTTTCAATAGAGGGAGGCTCGCAATAAAATGGGGGATGTGTCGTTCTATTACTTTTCTCCCAGAGCATTCTTTTCTTTCAAAGATAAAGAAAAAAGAGAGAAAGTTGATGTCTGAAATCAAAAAAAGAAGCTGGGTAGCTGTTATGTTGCAGATGTGCGTTTTATAGTTTAATATTTTTTCGCAAAAAAGCAGTTGGGATTCTAAGCAGACATGATGTAGAGCAATTTAAAATTAATAGAGCACTTCAAATTTTTAGGAGCACTTTAAGCTAGAAGTGATCTTGGGTTTTGGGCAGGCTCATTGTAGAAGAATGTAAAATTATGAAAGTGCTCCAGATATACAAGAACATATTCATATAAAGGCAAAAGCTAATATAACAGATTAGGACAAAGCAAATTATTTAAAAATGCAACAAAACAAAAATTCTAGCAACAAAATTTGTCTCGCTACATACTTTCTGTATATTTCTTTGGCTTCCATTATTCTGTTATTTTAAATATCTTGTATGAGATGGAGTAAAGATTCTTGGAGAAGAATATTGAGAATGAATATTGCCAAAAATGCAGAAATTCTGCTCCTGTGTGCATGCCCTTCTGTGGGCTGATCGACCCCCCTGTGGGGGAAGCAGGTTATTGATCAGCATGGGGGAGGTATCCGCCAGCCCCTGCCCGACTTCCCTAGGTGAAAGAGCAGGGTGATGCAGGAGGAGACAAGCTCGTTATTGAGTCTCTCAAAGGCCACAGGGGCAAGACTGGGCTAATAAATTCTTTTTTAAAGTAAGTAAATGCTTGTGCCACCTTGTGCCCTCCCGCTAGCCTAGTGCTATGTTTTCTGGGTGCTGTACAACTGTCCAAATTTCTTCCTCATCACAGATGTTTTTTCTACTGGGCCGAGCTGGCTAAAGTTTTTAGTTTGCTTTGGTCGGTTTGTTGGGTTTGGGATTTTTTTTTATTTTCTTTTTTTTGGTTGGTTTTTATTGTTGTACCATTATCACCATCCATACACTTGGAAAGAAATGGAGTATTGTAAAATACAAAAAATATAAAATATACTCAGCTTGTTGGAGTATGATGTGCTATGCATGAACGTTCCCTGAAACACTGTTCCTGCTTGTGGCAGGCGGGAGAAGTGAAATCTCTGGGGCTGGAGGGTGCCTGGTGGTGGCCTGGGCAGGGGATGCCCATGTGAACTAGAGGAGAATCTCCCTGGGTTGACAGAGGCTCTCACACCAGACTTAAATGCTTGATCTATAGCACATCCATGCAACATTTGATTAAACCAGGCCTGAATTGCCTTTTGAATTAATCCCATTACCAGCTTGTCTATCTAGATCAGTTATTTCAGTACCAATATCCATTACGGTCCTCCGGAAACCGAGGAGCATCAGTCACCTGTCATGAATTCGGGGCTGGCATCGTAGATCAGATGTAAAAAGGCAGAGAGAGTGTCTTCCCGACAGGTACCTACAGTTTGTGAGGGAGAAACAACTGACCCTGCTGTACCCAATGGCTGGGTGGAATAAATAAAGGTAGCGTGGAGGGTGAGACACAGCAAATCTCAGTTCCTTTTCCACGGGAAACCATCAAATGTACCCTCAGTTTTGCAAAATGTGGGTGCTTCTTTAAGCAGGGCTTGTTTTTTCTAATTCTTTTTTTACCTGGTGCCTAACATAAAAAACCCACGACCCCCAACTAAGGTGCACTGATACAATACAAATGGTATGATTATTATCCGTAGATAGAAGGATAAAATCTTTAATGGGTTTGAAGCACTCTTCCACCAACTGGAGCGCAGAATAAATAGCTGGATACATAGATTTTAGGCACTTTAAGCTTTTTATTGCATCAGAAAGATCAAGTAGCTCTGACTACTGTGTCCCAAATAAATTTGTTGCTGCGATGTTCTTGTGAGCAATTTAGTAAATAACCAAATAGTCTCGTCACTCTCAAGAAATTAAGCATAATGTATTATGAGTCTCTTTAATGCCTGGTTCATTATACTTTTGTATTGATTTACACTGTTTGCTATTTTGTCATATACTTTTTATTTTATTAAATGATGTGTTTTGTGATAATGCATAGATGTTCTTATCCCATTGGACAAGGCTTGTTGTGAACATGATAATGAAAAAAGTGATCCCTCCCTCAAAGTCCTGACCCCTCTACATTTATGACCATTATATATATCATCATATAGTAGATTTTTTTCAATGTCTGTCTGTACATACAGACACTCCTGTCTGCTTCACAGAAAAAAATCCGGCGTATTTTAGTAGGGCTACAGCTTATAATGTTTTATACAAATAACATAAAAGCATAAAAACTATTATAATTTATTGGAGAATTTATTTCCTTTTTTTTTTTTTTTTTTAAGGTATCCCATATATTTCTATATATGTGGTATGATTTTATGAGCTAAACTCTAGTGGCTAATTTGAAAAAATCTATATGAAATTGCAAAGAATTTTTCCCAAAGCATTTTGTTTTATACATCCATTGTAAATACATAATTTCACATGTGCACACTTTATTTTTCTTATTTATATTAAAAATGACAAAAAGATTTTAAAAACAAATGCACTTTGTTTTATAGCTAAAACAAAGAAAGGGGTCCCCTGCCTCATTTGTACTGGGAAGTATATTCTTTATCAAACTTTACCAAAAAAATGTTCCCCATCACATATCTTGAAATGCCTGACTTTTTCCCATTTCCTGCACTGCAAACTGAAATGGTGAAATTTCTGTGGAAACCCCTTAAAGAGTCTTTAGGTGGGCTGCGCACATCAGCCTCTCTTTTTATGCCAATACCTAACTGGGGATAGAGGGAAATGTGAAGGGGTATAAAAAATAAGTTATTATTGCATGTGTCCCTTGCCTTCTGACATCAGTTTCCTTATACAAAGGCAAGTCATTTAATAGTGGTGGTTTATAGCACTAAAGTACTTCTAAATGAACGGGGAAAAATAATCAAACGGCGAGGGCTGTCTTCTTCAGTTTGCATGATAACGCTCCACTCCGGCCCTGGGACCGGACCAAGGTAAACTGAAATAAGGATTAACTGACAATAGCAAAGGCTAATTTACAGAAACCACATGAGGAGTTCCTGAGCACAGCCCAGATAACAAAAATATTATCAATGTTGTTTACAGTGAAGTCAGTCAGTTTATTAGTTGGAGTGCTTCATTATGTATAAAAGATGCCAATGATAGTCTCCTAGTCAAAATAAACAGGCATAAAGTGTTCCACATATACAGTTTGGAGAGAACAGTTACTTTGCTATTTATTTAATAATTGACCATAAATGGAGTCAAAGTGCAAAGGGAAAAAAAAACCCTAAAAAAAGCAGCACACTAAGGGCTTTTTGAAAGATTGATAAATAATGTGGAATCTCAATTAGGCTTTAGAAGGAATGCAGATATTAAAAATTTGGTCAAGAATCTAATTAGCTGGAGGTAATTAAACAGTCTCACACGGGGTCATTAATCTTTTCCACAGACCTTTGATGTTTTGCACACTGTCTTCTAGTCATTAATAAAATTCATAACACTCCTCTTTGTGGTGTTTTATCATCATGTTTTTCTCTGTAAGAGCATAGAGCAAGTGTCATTGTATCACAAGGGCCTTACTTTAGTTAATTTCTTTTTTTCTGCTTATTAGACTTAACTCTTTCTTGAACAAAGTGCTACCAATTTAAGCCAGAAGTTTTAAGACAGGTTTTAAATCCCCGTCCCCAGTAGCTTTCAAAATGCATACATTAAGAAAGAAACCAAATGTTTCTGACGCATCTGGTGAGATAAGAAACTTTTTTTTCGAATCTAGTTCATCTGTCTAGTGCTTAATTTTGCAACCTGGCTCATATATTAACCATATCCATTTCAGAAAAAAAAAAGTAGAGGATTTTATTTTGCTTTCTTTCTTCACTTTAGGTTTCTCTTGATGGCAAGTCCCTTGGAGGCATAACCTGTAGTGTGCGGTTAATTTTAGTGGTGTAACCAGAGAGCTCTTGAGGACAGGGCTGTGATAGAAGTGAGGAATAATTACGAAAGAGAACTAAGTAAAATGGAAATTTGTTGAACGTGACTGATTTTATGTACAGTCTCCAAAAGGAAGCAGTACAGTACTTCAATAATGCATTATCCTGACATATTTCAAAGACAAACTGTGTTCAAGAATAGCTGAATTTAAAAGGCAAAAAAGCTACAAAGGAGGCCTTTGGAAGATATAAAGATATGATTTCTATTACAAATATTAATATACATACATATATTGTGTGTGTCTGTTGTATATTTATGGATGTTTGTTTTATAGGACCTACATTTATGAGCTGTTACATGGAGTTGTATGAGTAAGTATAAATAGAAAGATATATAAATGGTTTGTTAATGAAATGTTTGTATCCCTACAAAGACATTTTACATTTTAGGCGAATACATTTCTGAAACAGACAAACCCATTGTTTCTTAAAAGTATTTGTAGAGTCTGTATTTTGGTCTGAACTGTTTCAGGGCTTTTGCTTGTCCATGAAAGAACGTGTTGAGTCGTTATAGAATGTAGAAACTGAGCTAATACTTTGCAAACCTTCAGGTAGAAGAGCCTGATGCAAAGCTGCATTGCATTATCCGCTGTGAGATGCATAAAAATATGCACTTCCCTTTCTTCGCAGCAAGTGAAGAAATGTAAAATGGTCATTAAATACTGTGACAAATGGCAACAATTGAAAATGTTGGTAGGGATCATTTTTGTGTTTTTATGACTGATTTGCACAGCTAAAATACAGCAGATTTGTGCCTAAAAAGGTGGATGATCTTATCTGCTATTTTAGCAAGAAATCACACTTGATACCATTTCAGGAGTAAGAGGAATTAATGAGAGACAGGAATGAAAATATCTAGGAATATATAGTTATCCAGAGCAATGATGTTTTGAACTTGTGAAGTGTTGTTCCTTTCGTCTTGTATGTTCTGCCCTTGCATATTTGCCTGATAAGTCTCTGTCACTACTTGAAGTTGCTACTTTTTGCAGCATCTTCTATTAAATTCATATCCAAAATGCAGCATAAAAAAAAAGGCACCAGGAAAAAAAATTAAAAAATTCATAGCTACAAGGTTTTGGGTAAAAAAATACAGTTTCTTTCTCAATTGAATTTTAAATATAAAATTTTATGTGTCATCTTATCAGAGGAAGGAAGTGATAGCAACAATTTTATTTCTATATTACTGGGCAAAAATGTTTTCCTCTAAAAATATCAAACCAACTGCATAACATTTTGCAGAGTGTTCTACTTAAAAGTGGGTGGGAAATGGACAGAAAAGATTATTCTCTTTTGTGTTTACTTCTAATCTATAAACAAGTTTGACAGTCTTTTTTATTCTTCAAAAAAAAAAAAAGGCAATTTTTATACTTTTTATTCATATTGAAAATTTTTTTTCTTACCTATTTAAGACTATTATTATGGCTGGAAATTTGATAAAGTGATATCTTCACAAGATGAAATGATGAAAACTGAGCAGTTGCTAAGAGAAACTCCTCCTAAAACTGCTTTACTTCTTTTTATTTTTTTTTTCCTTAATACTCATGCGTTTTCAGTGACTAATTAACTTTTCAATAAGGACTTCATCTTTAGTGATTTGACCTAGCTTTCTTTTACAATATGAACCACCCAAGAACCTCAGGAGTTCCACCAGATGATGATGTCCCGGTTACTTCCAAAGTAAACAAAGAATAAAAACCCACAACAACCAAACAAAATAGAGCACACTTCTAAGGTCGCTAAGAGTTTTGTTTAACATCAGAAATACAGTAAAGCAGCCTAAATCTTCTTTAAAAAAGGGTTACTTTTCATGATAAATTTTAAAGTAAATTGCAGATGCCACCTTGTGACCTTTTTTCAAAGTGATGGTAATGAGATCCATAGGTGATTTAGGCTGCTTAATAATAATGAGATTGATACAAGGAACGTTCACATTGGCAACAATTTGATAATTGTCTGAGCAGGAAGAACTAGCCCTCCCTGGTGGTTTGAAAACATAGCTGAGATTTGAAAAACTGTACAGAGCTCTTATTTAATCTGAGCAATTCTATAATGATGTGAAAAGGTAAGTGTTTTTGATTTAGTGATGTCTATATTTCAAGAGACAAGATGATGATAAAGAAAAAAAAAGGGAAAAGATGAATGACTGGTTTCTGGAGACATCTTTTGGCTTAATATCTAACACCATGTATTTCTGTGTGCATTTCTCTCAGTTTTCCCACTAGTAAAATAGAATACTAATTAGATTTTGATTACAGTCAGTTTTTAAAGTGTGGAAGGCACACTCACATGTTGCTATTAAAAACTAACATAATAACTGGACACAATCCTTTGAATCTGATGTGCTCTCAGGGCTGATCAGCTGGAAAGAAAGCATGTACACGTTACTTACAAAGGTGATATATTTTTTGTCTGTGGTCAAAATTACCTGGGAGCTTCCCGGTGACGAATAATGAATCCAGTGAAATACTTCTTTAGACCTTCTCAGGAAAGTTGATGTTTTTTGGTGTGTTCATAGCCTAAAGGTTAAGAGGTGAAGTTAAAATTCGTTGTTACAGGTAGAATAGAGTCTGAGTTTTGTTTTAAAAGTCACTGGGATTTACACAGGTAAAGATCTCTGAAGATCAGTGTTAAAACATGACATACAACCCAGAAGTGCCCAGGGGTGAACCTGGATACTGATTTCAGGGGCTCTGAATTCAGTACATAGGTGAATGAAGGTGCTGCAGGTGACCCACCTCACTCATCTGGGTCACCCCATTGCAGGCTGCCCGACTGGGGAACCAGTAGAGACAGAGAGTCCTGGACAAGTCCTCATCATGCTGTTGACCAGAAAATGCCATTGAATTTCATGGGTGAGAAATAAGAAACACCTTTATGCTTATTTAGGCAGAGGAATTTTAGTTTCAGTAGTTAGGATATAGCATCTGGGTAAAACATCTACTGACACGACCTAGTGTACCAATACATTGCATTCATAATGCCTGTCCGCTGGCAAAATGTATAAAATTCCTCAGTAAGATGCAATTTTTTTAATATTTAAAATCCATTTTAGATACTGTGCTTCAACTTTAAACTAGTTTTGGGGTGAAAAAATGTAATCTCAAGAAAACTGCTGTTGAATTTACATTTATCAGTGGGAAATTTATCAGTTTAGAAAGCAGCCCAAAACGCTGAAAGCATGTCTTTTGTACACATACTCTGTATTAGACACCCTTTAAATTTAGGGAGAAATGTTGAAAAAAACAATAATTGAGAAGCTTTTGATGTAGATGCAGTATCTTATTAGACATGTGATTATTTGTGCATTTACAGCATCAAGCTGTTAGAAACTGTGCACTATGGCCGAAAAAAAAAGAATTATCCAATGAATTAAATAATAGGAGTTTTCATGTAATATTGAATTTTAAAGAAATGAGTGGTCTAACAACACACTGGCTATTTTAGATCTGAACCAGTTCCTGTACTTAAAAAAGAAAGCAGTTACTCAATAACAGGAGTTAAAAAACGTTCGTGGAAAAGTTTCTCTGTGAAGTCTATAAATATCTATTAGGATGTCCATTAGATTGAATCAAATATTTCCTTTCACTCATTTTAACCTTCCCCCGGACTGAGTTCTGTGAAGTTTTATGTATTCCTGCATGGGAGCTTCGGTCTGAAAAATGGGAAGACAAAGGTGTAAATCTTTTGAGGTTCAGTGCCACCTCGCAGCTTCCCCGTTAACCGTAAGGTCATCCCGCAAACAGCTGGGCAGAAAGGAAACGCGCGGCCCTGGAGCCATTATATCATTTCCTCTTCTGTTTCCTCTCAGCTACTTCTGCCAGAAAATGGCTAATAATGGGCTATTTGCATAGGGCAAGAGGAGAAGGCAGGACTAAAGATATGTTTTAATGCTGAATTTCCTTTGTAAATGTAGTTATAAAAACTGGACTAAAGAGGGCAGGAGATACTCTATTTAAAAAATAAATGCAGGCAACTGGATAGTAAAACTCTATGGGGAAACAATAATATATATTTCAGTATATAATAAAGTGATTTATTTTCAATAAAATCTGTAAAACTGCTTTAGTTACTTTGACACCTTGATTAACTGGAGTTTCAAAGATATTTGTGTGTGTGTGAACCTTCTTCATACCAACAGTTCCGAATACTTTATTGCATCTGCTATTGAATATGTATGTTTTAAAAGCATTTGCTACACTGTAGTTTTACTGGTTGTCAGGGACAAAATAGATTAATATTAGACCTCAGCCAGAAAGCGTTTCTGTGCCAGCACATGAAATGTAGCACTCTTCACTGCTGACGGTCTCCCTGACTTATTTCTTGGGATGCTTTATACAGAACTATAGGCTATGGGATAGATTTATTTCCTCTAAAATCACTGATTACCATTATAAAATCCACCCCTAAAAAAGTCTGCAGCCATTGAGGAAATTTTAAATCTGGCTGTACCGGGAAAAAAAAAGAACTAGTGAAGCCAGGATGCGTTGTATATGTACAGTTAAAGGTGTTTTTCAATGGGCTGTACATTAGAGAGTGCAAAACTTTATTTCTCATCTCTTGCACTGTACAAACCCTAAAGCACTGAAGAAGAGGTTACGCTGCACCCTGAAAAGGTCCCAGAATTTTTGCTGAAGTCTCTCAGAGGCTTTCAGAGCTTTCGATGCATGTTCCCTCACACCCGAAGGACACCCAGTGACTCGCAGCAAATACTTTCTCTTACACACAGGCACAGCAGGGAAAATTTACATCAGGAGGAAATCCTAGCATTGAGAAAGTATTTTTTTTTTTTTTTTTTTCTTCCCTTTCCTTAACACATGGAGTCTCTGTGAGAGCCTGTAGCTCAGCAAGGGTGGAGGGGGCTGTGGGAAACCTCTTCCTCCTGCCTTCTCCCTGCCCAGGGCGGGGGGTAGCCTGGGTGCAGACCTTATTTCCCGCAGGGGTGTCATTGGGCTCTAGCTAGATCCAAATGACATGTTGCAGGGATGCAGGAGATACAGGAATCGCCCTGCCAGGTTGGTTTTCTCTTGTTCTTTTGGTACCTTTCCCTCTATACCAGCACAATGGTATATAGACCACCTACCTTGCCAGTATGCCATTACCCATATCCCAGCTAATCATTAAATAACCTGGTTTTTTGGAAAGGGTGGCTGCAGCTGGGCTGGGAGAGGGGACTAAGCTATGGAAAAGCCCCACTGTAAGTTGGGTGTCCTGATTCCTGTGTTTAAATAAATGGGATCTTTCCAGGAATTTTCTGATGCTGGGTATGCACAAGTCACACACCAGGATGAATTTGACTTCTACTACTAAATACAGTTCTATTTGGATTTATTTCTTCTACCTCTGTGTATATACACTGACTATATCTTACTGAAAAAAAAGTATAAGCTAGATTTATTTTTTGTAAAAAAACCCTTAATTTCTACATTTGTCTGTATATAATATTTAAAAAAACCTGAAAAAACACACAAACATGAAGTTTTCATAAATCTTGAGCTTAAAAAAATGATTTTTTTTTGATGGAAAAAGATAAAGGGATTTATTTTAAAATGATTCAAAACCCAACACCTTCAAAAATGTTGAAAATTTGCTGTCTTGTATATAGTGACAACCTCTGTGTTTTGTTTATGCTTGAGTATACCAGAAGTTTGTTGTTATTGTTAAGTGCTTCCAGTGCATTGATCTCAGACAGTATTAGCAAGGAATAAACAAGACCTCGCTGAAGTTTTGGAGTAACATTCCCAAAAAATCAGTATTTACGTGTTAACTGTTCAGAGTCAATTTTAAATAAAGACCCTCTTTTTTTTTTTTTTTTTTTTTGTGATATCAGAAGTAGGGAAAATCAGAACCACAGGTTTCCTTCAAAGTCCCTGTTTAGCAGTACATGATTTTTTTTCTGAAGCTTTTTAGGTAGTTTTAGCACTGATCGTGTCAGTCCAGTGAATGAAGTGAACAGTAAAAGACACATTCTTTGAATACAAAAAGATTAGAAACCTGTCTGTGAAAGAAAGTCCCAGAATAAACAAAGGTTGCACGATTCCCTCGGGAAAGCATTCAAGTTACGTGTCATGTGTTAGATGTTCTTATAAACCTAAAAAATGTTGGTCCTGTTTTGAATTTCATATGCTCTTCGACGCTTTTGCCAATATATCGCAACACAGACCTGAGAGGAGAAAGACACCAAAACTGTACAGGCAACTATGCGTAAAAAGAACGTTAATAACCTCCAGGACTTTTTTCCAAGCTTGATGATAATTTACTCCACAGAATTAAGGCTTTTTTTTTTTTTTTTTTTTTTGTAAGATGTCAGAATGCTAAAATGAAAAGTATGCAAAATTATTCCAGTTTGAGATGTAAATTATGCTGCCAGAAAGATGGGTGATACGTGTAATGGAAGAATTAGGTCTCTTAGACTAAAGCAGATTCTGGTAAATCATAAAATATGTAAGGAGTCTGTGGCCTATCCTGGATTTGCTAAAATGAATATAAATGTGACGAGCATCTGATGGCATGATAACTTCTGCCCTTTTAAAGTTGTGAATTTCCATGTACAGACGATTCACAGCAGCATGGAGACGCATGTGCTTCAGGCTAAATACCGGTCGGAGGCGAACACCACGTTGACTTCTGAAGGCTTTTTACTTTTCACACACCATTTTCTACCAACGCGTTGGACTAGAGATCACGGAGGTCTTCTTGCTTCTCACTACCCATCTTCAGCAGCTGCAGGCTGCTCCTCCCTGGCCTAGCCAGCCCTGCTGGTTGGGTTTCAATGCTCAGACCCAGGCGTAGGTTGTCTCAGGAGGTGAGAAGAACAGTCCATGATCAGGGCACAGTTTAATTTTTTCTTTTCATGCAATACGAGCCCTGCTTTATTCCTTTAATTTGACAATGGCTGTAAAAACTTTCCTTTTGCCATCAAGACTGGCTCTTCCACGTAAGGTGGGTGGTATTTTCTGTGTGTCCAACAAGGCTTCATGTCTCCAAGGTGTTAAGCCCAGTGTTTCAGATGGTCCTGTGTGCTCACACATCCTCCATCTGCTGTAGGATGGAGAGTGCACTCTGCCCCTGGAAAATCTAAAAACCTTAATAACTTTTCCAGGTGCTTGGGCTGTGACCAGAGTTGGGAAATCACTGTCCACATTTGATCTGACACCACCTGAATGAAATAAAGAAGGCATTGGCTCTGGAGAAATAATAATTAGGAAGTTTTCGCAACTTTTATAGCAAAATATAGTAAAGTTCAAGCTTCTTTTACCAGTCGTTGAATCAATTCTTTTTGTCTGTGTTTATATACATGACATATATATATATGCACAGATACGTATAAAATCTAACTCTGAACTTTGCTTCATTTGCTTTTCCCAAAAGCTGTAGAGAGTACACTTGCAATCATCAACCTTTTCCCAGATTTATGTTGAGTTCACCTCTCACATATTTGTAAACTAAAAAATAAAGTTACTGTGGAGCTTGTTTGACAAAGTCCTTTTGTTAGTAGCAGTATCATGGTTTATAATGTTTATTTCCAAGAAACGAAGACGTGACAGTGTTTATGCTCATAGAATGAAGCCAAGTTTCCTTCTTTGTTTTGGCATATAGAAACTCAGGTTTAGAATCCTCAAGATGCATAAATTATGGGTCTGCAGTTTTGACCATAGAGTTATAAAATAACAACATTTGTACCTTCCACGTACGGATTATTTAGTTGTACTGTCATATCATCTCAAAACTCAGCCTCTAACACAACTTTTGAAAAACTCAAGGTGTAAAAATTTGCTTTCTGCTCCCCCAGGAGGCTGAGCTGAATCACAGGAGCTTGCTTAGATGGCAGGAGCAGGCAGCGAGATGATGTGCCAGGTCTCTGACCCAATTTAACTTCCCTTTGCACCACTTTTGGCCTTTTTTTTGCACCATTTGGCCTTTTGGAAGCACCCACTGAAGAATTCTTTTAAAAGAGAAATGCTGTTTTATCCTCTCTATCCACGATACTTATGCTTTCCAAATTCTTGGAATCATGTAATGCATCACATTTCTAACATCATTGCCAAATCCTGGATATTGATCTCCATTTTGCAGTACAGGTGGGTCTATTTTGCTGTTTTTTTGGTAGAATTTGAGCTTCATAGGCCTAATATTCTCAAATTTCTTCTTCTGTGGTATTTCTGACACATGGTAGGTCCATGATTTCAGGACACGTGTCCCTTCTTAACCACCATTTGGGACAGCGGAGCTTTATTTGGATGACAGTCTCAAATTGTTTTCTGGAGGATTAATTAAATTTGGGATTCTCCGTTAAAGTAGAATTCCTACTGTCTTTTGGGTGTTTTATTCAGATTGTGGACATGATTTGGGTTCAGATCAGGAATTCAGGTCTTTTTAGCAAGGCCCTTGAATAACTAAGCCAACCACTCTTCCCTAATCATATCTTCCTACTTTCCTACTCATTCTTGAGAACCTTTACGTTGTGAATGCTGTTTCCATGTTTATATGAAGTGCCAAAACCTCCAATTTTTTACCATAGTTTCATAGTTGCTATTCTTGTTTTTCATAGCTGAAAACTCTACGCAAATGTAGTTCACTATATCACTCTTTGAACTAAGGGTAGCTTTGACAGTCTTTCTTGGTTTTATTTTTACCCTGCACTGCTTGTGGATGCAAAGGCCATTAATACACCTTTTTTTCCCTCTATTTCCAGAGCATTTCAATTCCCACAAGCCCTTCCAGCTTCTGTGTTCTTCTATCCCAGCTCTTTATTTTCTTTTGTTTCTCTTTAATATGGTGGTGTATTCACTGACTGCTTAATACCTACATTAGGACTTCCCTTTATCTTGCACCACTTTGCAG
Source organism: Numenius arquata (assembly GCF_964106895.1). Taxonomy (NCBI): domain Eukaryota; kingdom Metazoa; phylum Chordata; class Aves; order Charadriiformes; family Scolopacidae; genus Numenius; species Numenius arquata. Next base: position 3,662,626 of record NC_133578.1, read on the forward strand.
AAATGAGGCACAAGACACATCTCCACAGCTTCTTCATCCGAGAAACATTCAAAACCTCATGCCTTTGTACTCTGCTTCCCTGACCGTATGAGGTGTCCAGGCCTGCTGGGAAGAAAGTTGTTTAAAGAGAATCTTCTCATGGACTGAGGAATCTCACAAGGAACTGGTCCTGATGGCCCCTTGAGGCATCATCTCAACAGCTTTAGAAGGACGAGTAGATGTAGAAGGTAGTAACAGAGGGATTTTTGTAATGCTACACCTGTAACTCATATCGAAGGGAGGGCAAGGCTATGTCTTCCAGCCCATGGAACTTGAAGGACAACTGCTCATCACTGCCATCTCTCAAGGATGACATCAGCCACTAGATACCTGGGACTTCTCCAGCAAGCAGTTCCAGCCAAGCTCGGGACAGTCTAAGAAATCCGGAGGAACCAGTGACTATTTAAATTAAGAGAGAGGCAGGTTGGACTATGTAAAATGCGACATCTGTGTGAACCTTCTAAGCCCTGTGTTTCTGGATTTGGAAACAAATGTAGGTCAAATCCTGCAGGAGGGGGGAGGTGGAGAGATGGACTTGTTTCTGTTCTCCATCCAAAATGCCAGCTCTAAAGACCTCTCATTTGCACAGGAGGAATTTCACTCCAACAGGGCAAACTGCCATCACATTTCCACTGTGTAAAAACTGCTGCTTCTTGTTGCTAAAGGAGTATAAATAAGTAGCAACACACAGAAGCCACCTGTGTGGCTGAATGCCCTGAGCTTTGGTGTGCATTCATCCACTTCTGAGTTAGTTGGGCGCTAGTCTCAGGAATTTACCTGCTTATTTGCCTTGTGAAAATTCATCAAAACCATCACAAACCTACTGGACATGTGAGGTAGGGACTTTTTCTAGGTAGGGTATCCAAAAAGTCCATCCTCAGAGAGTATATTTGTACCTTGCACAGCTCCTAGATCTACTCAAGCTTGGTGGGCACCAGCCCATTGCATCACCTGTCCATGGCTGATGTGCTCATGAGAAGTCCTGTCTGGGACTCATGCAGCAGAAAAAGTGGACGGGAACCAGGACTGAAAGTCTAAAAGACCTGAGAGGGGAAAAAGTGTTGATCAGGCAAAGATAGTGAGGCTGAATGCTGGGTTAATAACTGGAAATAGGTGGGAATAAGGCAGTTACAGACTTGGCACTGGCCTGGCTAGTGGTTTATGGAGGAATAATAAGATTTTTGGAGACAGGATTACTATCTGGGACACTGTGGAAGGAAGTACAAAGATTCAGACCCGATGAGGCCGTAACGAAATGCCTGGGAAGAGGAGCAGAAAGTACATGCATAAAGGTCTGTGGCAGGAGAAAGAAAGATGTGATGAAATGGTGGGAGAAATGAGAATATGATACATACATAGCAAGCAGTTCTGATGCCACATGACCTAAGGAAACAAGACTTATGTAACTGTGTAGTCTGTGTATGTGTCTGCCCTTCTCTGATAGCTTCTGAAATTGTTGTTCAATTTTAACCATTGAGAGTAAGGGTCATAATGTTATTAATTTCCTATAAATTTCATTAAATAGGCAGTTGGGTAGATGGGGCAGACCCAAATTAGTGGTGAAAACGCTGCATCATCAGTTCAGCTGTGACAAAGCGAGAAATCCATGCTGGTGAGAAGAGGAAACCATGCTTCATAAATGTTTCTTCTTGTGGAACCACTTGTGTACCACTGATCCACTTTATCCAACCAAAAATTACATTGAAAACATTAGAGCTGCAAAGCCAGTTACTTCCAAGTTGATAAAATTAAAGTAGCCTTCACATTTTTGGCTTCTACATTATGACACAGGCTGAAATCACACAATCTTGTACCATCTTCCCTTCGATCATCTATGCAGCTCAGCCTGTACCTGAGTGTCTCTCGTGCTGCGCACCGTTCAAACCTGGCGCTGAAGACATCATTACTAACTTGTTTCATTTGCTATTCAGTAGTGTATATCTGCAAGATATCTGAGTGTTTTAGAAACGTTAGTTAATTGTCACAACCCCCTAGTGGGGACAGCAATTTCTCTGCTAATAGATTAGGAGCTAAGGCATGGCAATGTTATCACAGACCAGCTCCCCGCATACTCCAGGTAACAGGCAGAGGCACCACCTCTCTGGGAAGCCTCTTGCAGGGCTCTGCCACCCTCAAAGTAGAGAAGTTTTTCCTCATGTTGAGAAGGAATTTCCTGTGTTCCAGTTTGTGCCTCTTGCCCCTTGTCCTGTCACTGGGCACCACTGGGAAGAGTCTGGCCTCATCCGCTTGACAGCTGCCCTTTAGATATTGCTCAGCATTGATGAAATCCCGTCTCAGTCTTCTCCAGGCTGAACAGACCCAGGTCTCTCAGCCTTTCCTCACATCCCACCAGAGTCCCTGATAGAGACAATGTATTTTCTTTCTGCATTTGTTATATACTTCTTTCCGGTGAGGGTGCCAGAGCCCTGGAACAGGCTGCCCAGGGAGGTTGTGGAGTCCCCTTCTTTGGAGATTTTCAAGACCCACCTGGATGAAGTCCTGAGTAACATGCTCTGACATGCTCTGGGCAATCCTGCTTCAGCAGGGGAGTTGGACTAGATGATCTCTATGGTCCCTTCCAACTCTAAAAAAATTCAGTGAAATTCAGTGAAATACTGTCCAACTTGTGCAATAACCAAGATTGATAGATATCAGAGATATTAAATCTATTATATACAATTATGATTATACAGTTATACAGATTATACAATTATCACAGGTAATTCTTCTTTTTTATGTTAATACTTTCTCAGAGCAAATGTTTGTTGTGAACTCAATAAGGAAAGGCACATAGAGAAGAAATCAGGCAAATAAATGCTGCATCATAACAAGTATCAGGGTAAAGAGTTAAGACTGTCCACAGTTCTTAAGGTCTAAACACATGATTTTTTCAGCACTAGTGTTCTTTCAGCAATGTGTGTGTGAGAGAAAGGCAGAGACAGGCAGAAAGAGAAAAGCAAAAGGCTCTGATTGCTGCAGTTCTTCTTGAGTTCAAACTCATTGTAACTGAGTGTTAATTTTTCTTGAATTAGAAATGATTAAAAAACTGTGGCTGGGGTTGTAATGTCAGATGATCCGAAAAGGAGGGTTTGCTTTTGAACCACTGCAGAATGAATTGCAATCTTAACAAAGTAAATGGCTTGTAAATATATCTAGTAATTGTGTATTAATGGAAACTGTTGTGCACACACTGCACATGCCTCCTTGTGGCTGCAAAATTTGACTGTCATTCAAAGATTTGATAATAAGAACCTTTCTTGAAAAAAGTCTGGAAGGAATAGAAAACCTCATGGTTCAGAGCATAAGCCAGAAGAGTGTCAGGACAAGAATATTTTTCTCGAGGCAAACTATTTTATAATAGCACATTTCAAGGCTTTGTGTTCTCTCTAGGAAACATCCAGCAGTGGCCATTTTCGGAGAGAAGATACGGTTCTGACCTGGTGTTGTTATACCTTTAGCATTTTGTGACAAGGTTTTGTAAGACTTCCTCATTGTAAAGAAGAAATTGCTAAATAGATTTTAAGCTAAAACAGACAAACATCTAGACAGCCTACAACATAGTAGGGTAAAGATCAAATTCTACCCTTGCTTAAATTCAACTGTCTCATTAACATTAATAGGGTTGCATGTGTAACTGATAGCAAAATTTGGCTAGTAAACCTTGAAGGACTTCAGTTTAAAAAGAGATTTTTATGTACAGGCCAGGAAAAAAACAGCTGAAACTGATAAAATGCAATTTATATCACCATAACGACAGTGCCTAGTAGTAAGATGTTGGGTTTTTTTCCCCTTCAAGTGGGTAAAGATTGTTCCCAGACTGAAGCCTTCATCACAAGCCAACTTTTAACTGCAGGGGAAATGTCTGAACTGGTGAGTTAAGCCTTGCAGATCTTTTTTTTTGATGCTGGAAATGTTAGCACACAGTCATATGGTGCAAAAAACCACCAGAGTAAGTGGGGATTTTGTCACTGTGGTGTCTTTGCAAAATCAGGAAATAGGATCATCTCTCTGTTGCAGTTTAACTTTCCTCTTAAATATATCTTGGAGTATTGATGTCTTTTTTGCAGGAAGGTATCATACCTTACGATTACCTCCATAAGTAAGAACGTCTCCATTTTAACACTGCAGTCTTAGATATGTTCATAAAGAAAATCTCAAAATTTCTGTGCTTGAAGAAATTTTGGAATTATCCTTTGTGCTTCCTCATCTAACGTGAATAAATATGTGATTGCCACTTTCACATTATTTATTCATATGGAAGAACAGCAACGTAGAAGATGGCAGTTGTGGTCAGAAATATTTCCATTCACAGCTGGGGAGTCAACATTTTATTCTGTTTCTCTGAGATGTTAAATATCAGAAGTAGTGTGCAATCATGGAATAGGAAAAATGTAATAAAATACCATAGTCCAAAAATACACTTTTATTCCAGAGGGTGAGGCTCACAAAACCTGTGAAGTTTTGTCATTTGCAGCTTTGTGCACAGACGAACACAACTTTCCTGCTCTTTCAGCACAGACTCAGCTGGTTGGCTGTGCCTAGAGGAAAATATTATAGCCATAAGTTGTAAAAGACACCCAGTATTTCACTTATACCATAACATTCAAGGAGCTCAGGCTGCTCTGTTACATTTCCAGATCAAGGAGCTGTTTCAAACGGAAGGTTTTTAATTATTGTTACTCTGGTAGCAGTTTAGATGAGGTCTAAAGATCATGTGAGATATCCCTCACATGGCCAAATATCACAACCACCGGAGATAATAACCTCCCTGTTCAGCGCTGAATATGGACTGGGGCCCTGGGAAGGGACTCCCAGAGCTCCCCATTGCCCCCTAGAAATTCAGAGCCTGGCCAGGCCTCTGAGACTCAAGTGGAGGACCTGATTATAATAAATATAACAAAAGAAATATCACTTATATTCAAACACTTGGCATTGCACATTATGGGGTATTAGTGCCATGCAATCAGCTGCTTACAAGAGTCACAAAATCTCAATTAAAACAAAGAAAATGGCACGTTTTTTTTTCTCTGTGCAATAGAAACCAGGTACTTTAGCAAACCAAGATAACTCAAGAGCTGATGAATAAATAATACCAGCGAATGAATAATTTAAGTGTTGTGTCAGATGCCTTGAACAATCTTCATCCTTGAAACAATAAAATGTGACCACGTTCAGTATATTTGTGTGCCGTACAGACAGGCGATGGGATTAAAGCCCTGCTTTTGGGGAGCCGGACTGTAAGACTTCAGAAGACGCTGAGCAACACCACATGCAGCACATGTCAGGGAGCGAGAGCACTACGCTCCTACCCTGAAGTTTAGGAAGGACATGTGGTGTTCCCCAGGTTGTTATGCTTTGCCTCAGCTGCTGAGGATGAAGCAAAATGCTGTTAGGTGAAGCTGATTAAGGTGTTTCAGACATGCAGGGAATTGTGGGAACTTAAATTACAGCTGATGTAGAGGTAGGGAAATGTTTTTCCACGTTTTTCTCCCTAAAAGAGGGATGGAAATGTTTCACAAGGCAAAGGAGCCTTTAGCTACTCTTTGCTTTATTTAATAAAGCTCATTAACATTATTCCTTCAGGTGTTTTCAGTAATTGAAAATCTAGGCTCAGGCAGCTGCAGATCTCACTTCTCTTGGTGTGTGTTGTCCTTGTTGGTTCCCAAGCCTGCTCACTATGACACACAGATGGCTTTTTCTCTGGGAGAGTAACAGAGGAGGTTCTTTGGTGTCCTTGGTAAGTCCCATTGTAAAGGGTGGCTTTGGATGAATGTGGTGAATTTGGGCTTACTCGACCTAAAGGAAAAGAGGGGTTTGACTGTGAGAGAGAAAGCGTTGCTCTTATTACTTTAATTATGCAGTTTATTCCTTGAGAATTCTGTTTTATTTGAAAAGTGTTTTTTGTTTTGCTGTGGTTTTTTAAACATATAATGGAGGTTCTTTTGAAAGTGCTCACAAGGAAAACATTTCTCCCTTGATCTTTACATAATGGTCTTCATCTTCACGCAGAAGTTTTTCTAAGGTCACTTGAATAATTCAAGGCAAAGGTTGTCTTTTGCTCTTGGAAGACATCTGTGAAATAGGAAATCCTTCTAGTAATGACAAATTCAAGGTGTGTAGTCCTGCAAAAGAATTTATTTCTAGAATTAATATGAGAAAATGAGGACTGTAAGATTTCTTTTAACCTGGTATAATCTGGAGTAAAAACGTGGTTCTGTTTTTATGACCTTAAACTTTTTTGCAAATCCTTCATTTGGACTTTAACTTGGACTGTTAACAACTGTAACAAAAGACTTGGGAAGCAGAGATGCTTCATGTATTTTGGTGAGGGAGAAATGTGAGATGTATCCCCCAGCTAGATGTAGGTGAGGAGGTGCTTATGATAAAGAAGATCAAAATAAAACTGCACTTTGTGCTATAACTGCAGCTACTGTAAATAAAAACTTGAAAAATGTGCTTTTCTTTTTCTTTTTTTGGTTAGTGTTTTTTTTTTTTTTTTTTCCTCTAGTTCAGGAAAGTCTCAATTTGCTTTCAGTATGTAGACTGAAGTATCTCCTGAGTGTGGATAGGGGTACTTTTACCATTGGCAAGTTACCAGACTTCTAATAGTAGTTGAAATCTTATTATCAGTGTAATTAATGTTTTATTTACATTGCCATGATGCCTATTGAGATCTCTTGAGCTGTGCTAATATTTTTAATACTCTGCGAGTCACAAAACTGAACATCTCATCAAAAAGCCCATCATCTGCATGATTCATAAACGTAGCAGAAAAACAGGAGAAGTCATTGGCAATAGGCTAGGGAGTGGAAGAAGGCCTTTTTTTTTTATTATTTAATCTTGGCTTTTATTTCCTTCTTGTTTCTCCATCTTGCACTACAGAAAAGATCTGGATTATGTGACTGGGCCACCACAATTAATTTAAACCAGACAAGTGCCACTGTTCATTTATATATACAAATACCAAAAGACAAATGAAAGGCCAGTCTAATTCCACTACAGTATTATTTTTCTTTTTTCTTCTTATATTGCCATAACAATTAAAAATGCCGTATCAAAAATGACGGGGAAAGTATGACTGCAACTACTAAGGAAAAAAAGTCTAGTGTGCATATGACATTACAGAGCTAGGGGAAAATAGATTATATACCTTCACAGGAGTATGGAAATAGTCCTGAAACTGGAATTGCTGGATTTATAATGGGTGGAATCCAGTGCTAGTCAAGAAGGGAATATGGCCTTGTGTTTAATGCACTGTCAAGGCTGATAATTAAAATTAAAGGGACTAAGGTAACAGTAAGTGAGGAAATATAGTTCAAACAAATAACATTAAATTGTAGAGACAAAGAATATTAATGATTCCCTGGCAGATCCGAGGCAATGAAAAATTTTCCTACATCTTCCCCGTATCTGCAAAAGACAAGACATAGTGGGGGAAAACTGGAAGAGAGAGGGGGTGTGGATGCTGCCTGATGTTTTCTTTAAAGTTGTAATGGCACCTGCATATTATGGAAATTCTTGGCTTAGAGACCGTGCAAATTCCTGGCAAAGGTTTTGGAGTTGTGTTGGTGGCTCAGTAGATGTTGTGTCCAGAAGTGTCTCTCGGCTTGAAGTTAGATCAGAAAGAATTTGTTATGGGCGGAGCTGTATACCAATTTCTGCACTAAAGTACAAAAGGAGACATAGTATGCCATGGTGTAAAAGATATCTCAGTAAATAAAAAGGTGGAGATTTTTTTTTTGTTTTAAACTTCAGATTTAGGAGTTGTATGTCATCTATTTTCTAAAGTTTGCCACAGACCTTTGGGGATATAAATAATAGTTTAGGATGGGTCTAATTTCATGTAACTTCAGCCACCTGAAGCATATGGTCTGGTGATCTAGCCGGGCTACCTCTAATGAATGAAGAGAGATTCATCACCTCTGTCTTAGACACACCTCTTAGGGTGGTACCTGTCTTTTCACATATTATAGGCCATAAGCTATTGCCTATGTTGATTTCTGTGTCAAATACAAGAACCAGGTTTTACTTTGCAGCATATATATTTTTAGAAAGATATGAATATTTTTGATACTAGGAAGTCTATTAGCAGTAGTCTGAACCAAAGTTTTAATTAATGAAATATTTTTTTAAAAAAATCATCGTATTTCTAGACTCAAGCTAGTTTGGGGTATTAGTTGTTGGGTGGTGGTGTATCCTGCTTGGCTGATATGAAGTGCCCACAGTTTCTAGCTCTTATTTTCCCCACGGAAGATATTTACTGATTGTGGTCAGTTCAACCTGCAGCTATGAAGCTTTTCTTATTTAGTCACTTGACTGTTCTCGTGGGTCTTCCCTAAAAATCTCCAGTTGCTGCTGATTGCTTTTGAGGAGTTGACTCCAGAAGCGCGTGTGCAATGTTTGAGCAGTTGCTTTTTGTGTACATACGGCAATGTTCGTGTGTATCCTGTGCTCCACTTGGGCTTGACACATCTGGGGATCTTTTTATGCCTGTCCAGAAAAGGCCAGTTTCCCAGAAAAATTCAGAAACCTCTATATTAGTCAAATTTCCTAACCATTATTTCCCTTTCTCGAATCTCATCACTTTCAGATTTGATGAAATCGTAATTATACCTTTTCTTCCTTTTTTTTTTTGTTGATAGTTTAGACTCAAGACCTCACTCTCGCAAGGCTTCTCTAAAACTGCTTAATTTATTCATGACTGCGTTTTGAGCCAAATTTTAATCCATTTAATGTGTGGGGGGTTGATTGTTCTTCACTGTGGTTTCTTAATCATAATATCACATGTAAGGAAGTCAGATGCTTCACTGAAGTGTGTTACATAAATGCTGTATTACCTTTATCATCCAAACTCATAATCTTATTAAAAAGATCAGGTTCCTGTGATACAATTAGTTTTCCAAAAACCTATTAATTGTACTACACCTAATTCTTTATGAAATTGTGTCCTGTAATAGCCATTACATTACTTTGTGCAAGATATAGGTCAGATATGACAGATATACTAAACTATTTTTTCTCTTACAGGAGTGTGGGTTTTTAAAACTTATTTTAACACATTAGATTTTTAGTTCTTGTTCTACCATCTACTTTTATGGTATTGCCTTCTCATTTTGCTTTTTCCATAAATAAAATAGAAATGGTACTGAGCACTTTTTCTTTTGCCATATACTTACAAGTTTTTATTTTTTCTTGTAAAAAGGACTATTTTTGGTTCCAGCAGTTCATTACTTCTGCATCTTTTGCTCCACTTACCAGTTTTGTGTGGATTTTAGTTCCTTATTTATGTCAAGGAGGCTTGAAAGGAGGTTGTAGCAAGGAGGGTTTGGCCTCTTCTCCCAAGGAACAGGCAATGAGACAAGAGGAAACGGCCTCAAGTTGTGCCAGGGGAGGTCTATGATGGATATTAGGAAAAATTTCCTACCAACCAAAAGGGTTGTCAAGCATCAGAACAGGCTGCCTAGGGAAGTGGTGGAGTCGCCACCCCTGGAGGTATCGAAAAGATGTGTAGATGTGGCAGCTAGGGGCATGGTTTAGCGGCGGACTTGGCAGCACTAGGTTAACAGTTAGGCTTGATGATCTTAAAGGTCTTTTCCTACCTAAATGATTAGATGATATTATGATTCTTCTCCCTGACTTCTTATTTTGATAATAAAACTTCGAACATAGCACACTTGGTCATTCAACCTGCTGTTCTATTTGTTTTTGTAAATGAAACAATTTTAATTCCTGATGTTACTTAAACTCTGCAAAATTTGCAGAAAAAACTGGTTCTTTTTCTTTTGACTTCCACAAAAACGTATGTTAAAAATCTCTTTTTGAAATTATGAAGTGGATGAAAAAACAGAAGCTTTAGAAATGTTGTGTGTGCCTAGGGGCTCCGTTCCATCACCAAAGATGCAAGGGTTCCTTGACACACGAGTTTGCATTATCTTAGATCAGAGTTGTTGCTTGAGATCTAACCAAGTGATTCACTATGAACTCATCAGGCGTATGAAATGAGTTTGTCTCCTCAGTTTGCGAGAGGCTACATGCCAAAATTAAATGAGGAATATATAAAAAAAAAAAATCTCCCATGCAAGAAAAAGAAATTCTAAAAAGGCACACAAGGAAAGAGCTCATGGACAAGTTTTGTTCGGTGACTTTTCTATTTCTGGGGCCGATTTGCTCTTTTTCTTTCAGGAAAAACTAATAGTTACTCTTTACCTGTGGTGTCTTATGTATTTTTATTTCATCTCATGAGGAGTTCTTCCTACAGTGGTGGTTTGAATTGGGTTTTTTGGTTGAACTGTCTATGGTACAATTGGTGGTTTAGCTAATCTCTTTGCATGTCCCTGCAAACTTGATTTCACATTTTGCTACAAGTGAATAAAGCTCACAAACCTTGCTCCCAGGACAAACTGGATGCGAAAGTACTTCTTGTTCAGTAAATTTTGGTTTGATTAGTTGTTTTTCTCTAGATACACTTTTGAGAGAGAGAGATAAGACTTTTGGGACATACAACAAGGAGGTTATTGAGATGGCAATGAGTTCTTGTTCACGGAGATAGGCCTACTGTACACCTGAGCTGGAGGCTGATGGATCAGAGCAGAGGGATGGTTGTTCCACTCCTGTTAGGGCTGGTTGGGCTTCTGGTCACTCTTTGCCATGCAATGTGGTTGCAGTAGTACAGATCCATCCTTTTCCCCTTCTTGCCCCTGTTTGACCTGCCCAAGCTCACCTTCTGCAAGGTGACAGCCTTGGATGGACTGACCCTCGTAGCCCCTGGACACCTGCACTGGATACAAACATCCTGCTGTACCTCATCCAATATAGCCTAAGACTCTGTTCCTTCTTCCCCTGCCCAAACCAGGTCTCTGATATTTTAAATATTAAAACAACACAGAGAGGTAAATCTTCTTAACAACACAAGGAGAATTAAACTTCCCTGAGTAAAAATGGAAAGTTTTGTAGCTAATTCCCTACACATACTGTGCGGAAAATGAATCCCATAAAATACAAATAACTTCCCCTGAGCACCTGTAACTTCTTCCTACTATTTAAAATTTATTTACATTTCATTTAAATACATTTTTTAATTGCAGCACAGGCTCTATATGCTTGCATAACTATACTGTGTATATGTATTATGAACCGCTTCTGTAGAAGGGGAGGTTGTGGAATAAAATGCAAAGGTAAATAATAAACCAGTTTTGTCTTGCAACTCAGACAGCCCCTCCTGCAGTCTGGTCAGTGCTTTGCCTGGTGTTGTCAAAGAGAATCTAAGGGCAGCTGAAAATACTCCCAAATAGTGCACGTTCAAAGTAAATCAACAAAAACTTACAACAAAAAATAACAATGTTTTTCTTGTTGTTTTAGGATGCGCAGAACCAAAATACTTAAATGTAGCTCTTCAAATGTTCATTAACTTACTGTTTTCTTGTGGTGGTGTCCATTGGGCTGCATTTTGTGTTTGACTTCCTCAAAACTAAAGCTGTGTAGATATATTGTGGATTTCATATGATTTAATCTTCTCGCTAGTACTAGCTAAATTAAGCTCTTACAGTGTGGGTGCTCACGTCTTGACAATATTGTGGCCTAAAAGGAAAATCCAGAGAAAAAACAGCCTCTTTCATCCATCCCTGAGCCACCTTGAGGCAGGACCAGTGCATCCCAGAGTGGAGTTGGTCAGCACTGCTATTCCCTGAACATCTGCTCCAGTGGTGAGCCAACCCATAGCTAACACTGAGGATAAAAGGAGTAGATCAGCAGAAATATCATGGGAAGACTGTATTTTTCTCTTCGTGCTTTACATAGGCACAATAGTTGAACTTTCAAATACAACCAGTTCATTTAGGGCTGTAAGACCCAGCTGTTTTTTTTTCTTTTAGGAGAAGAAATATGCACCATAGTTTATTTATGGATACAACACTTTACATGCTATTTCTCCAACGGATATGCTGGGTTTTTGGATAGGGATAGTCAGAAACCCTGCATGGGCATGCCGCTCTCTCAGGAACTCAATAAACAATTTGCAGTCCCCAGAAAACAGGTTGTACCGAAATTTATTGTGATTCAAGATATGAAGGCAGAGAAGAAATACTGCTGTTTGCCATGATTTTCTTCTCTAGGCTCGTTTTAAAAGAAACCCAAGCTCAACATATCTCTCGGGCAGTATTATTGATGCACAAAGAAAGCAGACTGGTAGAACGAAAGGTCTTCTGTACAGTATGTACCCAATATCACAGCAAACCTGCGTGTAAAGTGTGTGTATAAAGAACATGTACAAAACAATGTAATAAATAAATTGCTGAGGTTTGTGTTTACAGTCGCACCATCACATGAAGTGATAAAATGTCTCGTGGCACTGTAGAATTGGTTTTAATCTTGCCCAGGGTGGGTAGGCTTGTACTATTTTATTTGACCCTTCTTTTATGTTGCTTTCAATGCTCTGGTATAGAACCAGCCCAATATAATTCAATTCACTACTACTTTACCCTTCAGTTAGAGCAAACCTACAGTGAGCACACAAAGGCCACTGTGATGGTATCTTCTTTGATCTTCAGCTTGCTCAATCTACTTCCTACTGTGCTGGCTCACAATTTCATTTTAATAGTTAAGTAGTTTGGACATCATTAAAAGAACTGTGTCTGGAGGCAGTGATATGGCACTGATCAGTTTGTCAAGTAATTCCATTTAAAAAAAAAGTTCACAGTTCTGTCCTGATATGATGTAGAGAAAATGTCTCATTAAAAACAACTTTTGTAAAATACTTTCACCCATTTCAACTTAAAAAAAAAAATGAGGATAATTTCTGGAGACTAGCTCTTTCCAGTCTAATACATCATCTTCTTTTAGTCTCCACTAGTTCCTGCTTTTTTTCTAGCAATTATTAATAATTTTGTTGCTCTGCTTAATTTTCATAAGCGGGCTCAAATATATTTTTGGAAGCTCTACAAATGAAGGACCAGGTTATGATTCAGGCTAAATGCCCTTTCAACATGAAAGTAGGGTCAAACACCAGCCTACCAGCCCTGGGTAAGATTGAAATCCATTTCTTCCAAACTGGGTAGAAGGCAATATGGTCTGTAGCCTCATTTCATGATTGTGGCCACAAAAAGGAGACAGATAAGTACCTGCCAATGAAATAATCACAGAATACCTCTAAATCCATGTCCTTAATCCATACAAGTACCTGAATTTCCTCCTATAGACACTGCAAAAAGGCTTGCATACTCATAGCAGAAGATTAGCTCAAAAGTCTCATAAATATTCTCAACCTGGAAGTCTTTACATAGAATGATCACTTGGTAATGGCCGAAAATGTCTGATTATTTCCAAAGTGTCAACCAAGCAGTAATATGCTACTGAATCACTGTTTTTCTCCATGCCTGGGGTTTGGAGAAGTCAATCTGCAGGTTTTAACATTGCGCTTTGCCTGATTTGAGGCAGATCCTACCCTCTCTCTCACAAATTTCAAGAAAACAATTAACTATTACATATTCTGGGTTGAGGGTTGGTTGGTTTGTTTGTTTTTGCCCTGACAAGGCTGTTTCTGCTTTGGCTAAGGACATGCTCACTGAGCAGGAGAAGGAAATGGACTGCAGTCCCGTGGTTGATTGTTTGGTTGGTTGGTATTTTTTATAAATCCAGCAAATTTATTGAGTCAGTTCCACTCTTATCCTTTGTATTTGTTAATGACGGTGATGTCCCCAATGCACTATGTACGTAAAATTAGCAAATAATTTTGATTAAGTATGCCATTGTGCAGTGAGATAGCTAAAAATCTTATACAGATTATAATCCCTGGGGCATAGTCATAAGGAGCTGAGGAGTTGCTGGATTACAGCAGCAGGGGCAGGACAAAATGTTGGCTGATGTGAGGAGGTGACTACTTCTCTGTCTCGTAACAGGAGCAGCAGGCAGCTCTAATCCCTGTGGAGTGAGGAGAAGAACCGAAGGGGACACAAGGTAGCTCCAAACCAATTTGCCTTAAGATGTGTCACTCTGTTTTACGTTTCTGTGCTTGTGATGGGAGTTAAACTTGTCTTTTACATTAGCTGAAGATTATACAGGCAAGGGTGTTTCACTGCTGTTGGTGGGGAAGATAATGTGTAGGCATTGATGCTTAGTTTTCAGGCTGGGATTTTTAGTTGGGCTGAGTTTACAGGGCCATGTGCAAGCAGAACTTTGTACTAATAGTCTGGTTCTTGTAACTTTACTGTTTCACCCGATACACACCTATAACCAGGCAGGAAAAGGTGCGTACATTCAATTTTGTAATCTGAGCTCATTTGAACGCAAGCTGCTACCGGTGCCACTTGCTCTTGGAAAGAACTACTGATCTCTTTGCCTTTTTTTTTTTAATTTTTTTTTTTGAGAATTTGCTCTTCCAGTCTTCCAAATCTGCAGTTATAATACTGTTTCTTGAAGGTGATTTGGCATTTCAGTTGTTATACATGTGCTCAAAAATGTTTTTGCATGCAGATCTGGTGGATAGAAGTGCACAAATAGTGAGGTTCAATTAAGATGGCATTAAAAACATTGCCAGTTTAATCTTTCTGTCCACATTCTCTGAGGTAGCTGTTTTGTTTGTCAGATGGAAAATGATAGATTTGAAAGTTGGGGTTTAAATAAAGTAGAAGCAATTTATGTCCAGCGAAGGCCATACGGAAGAAGTAATAGATGTAAAAAAGATGAAAGAATACTATCAAAAGTGCTTGTCTGCAGCATTGGTTTTTGCCTTTTTTTAAATCTGCTTTAAAAACTGTAATAGCAGTATGACTCTATAATTTCTGATCCATTTGTCTGAGCAGGTATGTTTCACCTGTAAGGATAGGATATGAAATAATTTTCAATGTATAAATGAATGAGGATCTTCAGTTTCCCACCTCAAGGAAAAAAAAAAAGTGAGACAAACCCGTAGAGAATACCTCGAGCCCTGGTATCTCTTAAAATAACAGATGAAAAAAGAAATTTGAAAGCAAAACGAAGAGATAAAGAAGCATCAGCCGCTCAAACCCCCTAGGTATTATACCTTCCAGTGTGCACCATCTGACTGACACACTTCTCCATATGCTGAGGAGGAGAAAGAACTATTCCCAGCTAACCCACAATTATGCCTTCATTATTTCTTTTTAATCTCCTCAGAGTTCCCATAGGGCCTCATATTTGGTTAGATGAATGTCCCTGCAACAGACCAACTTAGAAAGCACTGCAAGTCTAGAAGAAAACTTTCATGTTATGTTTAGTGCAAATTTGGTCCTAAGCTATTTTTATCTTCCCCTTACTCTCCTTTTTGTTCCACCATTAAATAAATTATTTTCAGGGCTGCTTTCAGTCTCTCTCACGGAGTTGAAAGATTTGTTAGTATGGAATAGGAATAATAGACATTGCAGTAATAAATATTTTCCCCATTGTGTTTTTAGATGGATTTCTTTCTAGAGTTTTTTACAGATTAGTTGATTTTTAGATGTAAAGCAGGATTTGGACCACTTATGTCATTCTGTAGCAAAAATCTCTAGATTCCACCAGAAAAAATAGTGGGACCTACTAGTCACGTCAAATGCACTTTATATATTTCACACCCTGTTCCCTGTTGATCTAACTGAGATAAAATGATATAAACGCAGATAAGTATTTTTGCCTACCTATGCTGTCTGTAAAGTTATTTTGCTTGGGGGCCCAAAGTATAAGCAGTATAGTATTAATATGGTGAAATTGCTACAATTATGTTGTGCTCCTACATTACCTTTGATGTGATATTTTGCAAATTGTTCTGTGCAGAATTATTTTGCTATGGTTACATTGTAAATGTCATTTTGTGACGAGATACTTTGAGATGTATATAATGACTTATAATAAACTTTATGGAAGAATCATAAATAAGAGATTAAAATCTTATATATTGTAATGGATTTTTTGCATCATTTTTCCTGTACCACCTGTCCTAGTTGCTTGTATTGGAGCATTATCTTTCTTTTGCATTTTAGAGGTTTACTTGGTGAATTTAGTGCTAAAAGAAGGTGATCGAAGGACAGGGCTGGCTCTTGTGTCACTGCACGATCTTTGCTTTTATGTGTTCATGAGAGACGTTTTTACGTGTTGGTCTGACTGGCAAAACACTCAAATATTTCATTGGCTTCAACAGATAATGTTTTGTGGTTTTTGTTTTTTTTTTTTTTTTTTTTTTTCTTGAAGTCCATCAGTCTTTGTATCCGGATTTCAGCTTCTGTCAAATTTCTAGCAAAACCCAGTTGGAATCATCTGGTTTTTGTTGTGAGGGCCAAGAAAATGAATTAATAATTTACCTTTGATTTTGTTACTCTAAGGTATCATCTTTATAGTTACAGGCCCATGCTGAATCTGGATGAACTGATTGTTTAAAACATACATTTCTGCAGGTTCTCACCAGGTCTAAGAGAGTTATCTTCTTACTCCCCATCATTTTTAATTTAAAAATGAAAATGTGGGAACTGGATCCCCAAAGGACAGTTTGCATCAAGAAATGCAAAAGTAAAACGCACTGAAATACATGCAGTACTGACTGGAATAAATGTGTGTCATGAAGAGAAAAGGGGGAAAAAAGAAAAAAGGCAGCAATTACAGTATATTGGAAAGACCACATTTCTGCATTTCCAGAAACTTAAAGAAGAAATAAAAACCACGTTTGTGGTTATACTTCTAACTGGAAGCAGGAGAGCATTGCTACTCTGGAACAGGGTCAGACACAACCTTTTACTGTGGCTTGCAGATGAAGGCTGCAGAAATACACTTAATGGACTGAGAAAGAGGGTGTTGAAAATAGATCCATGAATGATAATTTGAAAAATAAGTTGCCAGTCCCAATAACTTTCTCAAAGCCACATCTTAGAAAGCATTTATGCTATTTTTGGAACATTATGAAGTCCATCAAAAAGTGCAATCAGCTTTGAATGCAATAAAATAAAAATCAGGTTTTCAATTATGGTCTGGTTAAAATCTTCAAAAAGATTTGAAAAATTTCTCCATGAGACAGTGAATTTATAATGGCTTGTGTAATGGAAGTAATCAGTAGCTGTTGGTAATCTTTGTATTTCATTAAGAGTAATTGTCTTAAGGTGTTTTACTGATTGTTCCTTAGTAAAATTTTTATTTTAATATTTTTCCTTAAGCGGATTAAAGCCATAATTTTAAGTGTTTAAAGGACAGTTTGTTCCCTTAGATACATGCTGAAAGAATTAAAGACAAGTCAATAAAATCAAGACGTGTTTATTAGATGATAAAACTATTTCAAACATGACATGGCTTGCTGCTAATGAAGAAGGAGTTGTGCTCGGTCAGATATAAGAAACTCGCCTCTCCCTATCGCCCCACCCCAGGACATTGAGTCTTTAAGCACGGTCATGGGGCAGGATGTGCCAGTTTTATTTTCCTAGTGCTTTGGAAGTCCTGTAGGTTTGCCTGCAGGTTGGGTTTCTTGGTTTATGGCATAGATACACGTGCCAGGTGGGTTTTGCTCTGGCGCTGTTTTCTTTGCAGAAAATAAATGGGAGGGGAAGGCATCTTCATCCTCAAGTAATTTGCTGCCTGCCAGGTCTTTGCACCTCGTCATCGCTCTGCCACCTCCTGCTGCTCACCCAAACTGATGAAGCACTGGTGTTGTCTGCAGGCTGACGTGGTCATGGCTAGAGTTTGTGTTTTGAATAAGTATGAAAGAGCAGGGAATTGGTCAGATTAAAGATTTTCCTAGGTATGGCTGGGCTGGAATGAAGGGTGTTGGTTTATGCTTGTAAACTCTTATTAGAAAGCCATTTAAAATGTGTGTCAAGGATACCCCAGAGACCTGCCTTGCTGCTATTTCCAGTCGCCTTTTGAAGATGGAAGTCTGAATACTGATATTGTCATTGTTCCTGCAATAATGTTGGATGTGATCATTGCTGGTGGATTTTCTGAGCTATAGTGGCCTTTGGAAAACAAAACATGGATATACAACATACCCTGTGTTTTCAGTGCATATAATTTTCAGCGCTCTTCCCTCAGGTTGGTGGGGGTTTTTTTTTGGTGGTGGTGTTAATCCGGTGATAACTTCTCTTGCAAGTTCATTCCTACCCCTAGGCTCAGTCTCTTAAGGACATACTGTGAACTGATGCTTAATTAACCACCTGCCTTCCTAATAAGAGCTTACTCCAATATGATACTGAAGGGGCTCTTGATAAAGGAAAACCCAGTTTTGTTATTACAATAACTCATTTTATATTGCTTCAGCATGCTTTGTGTCGTAGTGGGCAGGGTGGGGGCAATGGTATCTTGGTGACCTTTTTAGGGTGCCCATTTTGTCACGATATATGTGTTGGAGATGAAGGTTAAGGACTTTGAAGGAGTTAACTGAGGCATGCTATGTGAGTAAAATCACCCTATTTTTAAAGTGGGTTTTTTTTCTTTTTCTTTGCCATGAAGAAAGATTAGTTTAAGATTTGAAAGTCAAAGGATCAAGCAGTAAGCCATGATCTGTGGACCTTAAACCCAGCCTCTTAACTATTGCTCCAACTCAAGCAATCCTTGGTTTGTTTAAAGCTGAAGTGCTTCAAATTAAACAGCTACAGCAAAATTAAGTTTTCAAACTGGGCGATGGAACAGATTTAATGAAATTTCTATTTAAAGTTGTGCTGTGAGGGTGATATTATGTACTTGTACTGAGTGCCAAGTTGTGCGTCTGTGTATTAGGCGGAATATATAATCCTGCGTGGTAGAATTTTCGGGCACGGGTATCATTCAGAGGAAGGAAATGAACACATATGAATAATGTTCAAAGATAATTATGCTAGTTTTTCAGCCTAAATACCTTGGAATCTACAAAGACAGTTCATAGACAAAGGGGACACCAGTAAAATTCACTGCAATAGATTTCTCCATTCATAATGACAGGAACATCTCTCTCAATATTACTTAGCTAATGAAGGAATAGATCTGCTGTGAAGTTCCTAGGAGGCTCATTTTCTTGAGTACAGTAGTAAAAGTTAGCTGATGAATGACCTAAACTGCTTAATGTTTCTACTTATAACTTCTGAGCAGCAAGGCGTATCTAGGAGAGTACTGAAGGAGTTATCCTCAGGAGGCCCCAGTGTCCTTGTAGGTTGTCAGAGTCAATGAGCCAGGTTTATTTCAAATGGCTCCTTAAATGAACATTTATTTTGTGCCAGTAACACGTTTTTGATTAACAGCTCCTTTTGACTAATTTGCTTCCCAAAACAGCCCAATAAAGGACTCGTTTAAAACATAATTAAAAGCATGTTATTGCTAGTAGTTAATACTGATTAAAACAGGCATTAAGACAATTATCGTTGAAGGAAAGTAAGCACCCTGTAGTTAGTATAGAATCCATTCTTACAGTTTTTATGCATTGCATACACAAGTGGGCTGCCTGCCAAATATGCAGTTCTTGTTCTGCACATAATTGTATCAAAATTTGATTGCAATTAATTTTTTAATGGACAAGCAGTCTGACAGTAGTTGTGTTGGATATTTAGACTTTGTTTTTCAGAATACAAGTGCGTTTTCAACAAGTTAAAGTTAATGCTTTCTCCCGCCTGGTTACTAAATTGGTTAATAAGAAAGAAGCATCCCTTTACTGATACTTGAAAGAATGTGATTTCTTAACTGGCATACAGGTTTTGCATCTTCATTTTATGCCTGAGCAACTTTAGATCATAAATTAATGGCTGATTTTTTTTTTTTTAAACAAACAAACAAAAACCCCAACAAAAAACATGACCAAAATACTACCTGTCAGAGGTGGTAGATGTTATAGGTGCAGAAATGGAAGCCAGTCTGAATTGTAAGGTCTTAATGTTCCATGGTGGGTTTGTTGGGGTTGAGTGGTGGTTTTTCTTTTTTTTCTTGGTAGCTGCATGCACAGAATCTTTGCTTCAAATATATTCTGAATTCATCAGAAAATATACATAGAAATAATGTTCTGTTCTAATTATTAAAATAATGGAATATTTTCCTTCAGAATGAGATAGTAAAGTTTTTGGGGTTTTTTTAAGATCAAGGACTCTAATTATGACCCAGTTACTTCTTTATAGTTACTGTAGAAAAAGTAAACAAGAAAAAGTTTGTCACCACTTTTAATCTTTATGTGAAAGTTCAACTTGTCATTTACCACATGCTTTTCTCTTTTGAACATACCGATTCCTTAATTTCTCAGCTGCATTCTATATTATGCCATTGCAATTCGTAGAGAAGGAAGATGTATATCCACTGTAATCTGTTTTAACTTAACAAATTGCTAAGAATGAAGACTTCTGAGGTTATTTTTAACAGTTACTTCATCTGCAGTTTAAAATTTTGAGGACTTTTAACTAAGGAGTTGTTTTCAGCATTGATTTCAGCTTTTTCTGCCTTACCTCAACGTAGTATTAATATTGGAAAATGACCAAAATTATTATTCAATCTCTTAAAAATGGACTAAAGGAAATTTTGTTTTTATTTCCAGATGTGCATTCTATTATGTTGAGGTTTTTAATTTTTGTTAATAAAAAAAAAAGGAAATTAAAATATAGTAAGGGTTGTTTAGCACATAGTTTTACACCTTAGGCTGTACATAGCATGAGTGTGCTTTCAGCCTTCGCATTATGCTGGGTGGATAAGGGGGAGCTGTCAAGGATCTGACACATTCTCAGGGGCCAAAGATTTGAGTTTGAGATAAATGCTGGCTGGTGTGTAGGGAGCAGAGTGAGACTGATGTGTCACCAGAGCTTTAAAGTGTGGTGGACTTCTAAAGCAAGCATGTAATTTGCTGTCATTGGTGTCTGTGGTAAAGAGTCTCTGAAAGCAGCTTTCCAACCTGAAGTGGTTGTGGTGGGTCCAACATCTTCTGCATTCCAAGTTTCCACAGTGACATCAACTGAAAAAAATGAATGTTTCCCTTTTTCCTCAAATCTTAGCACTACCAGAAACCAAAGTAAGCCGAGTTGAGCAAGCACAGGCTTGACAAGTCTAGAGGATATAAAGTTGGTCCTAATCCTGTGGATGATACCTGTGCTGATGGCTTTGGGGAAATAGCTGGAGATGGTGTGGAGCTGCTTTTCCCCATCCTAAATTATTTCTAGTATGAAGGTATGAAATTTTGAGCTCGCGAGCTGATGCTGAAAATGGACCATGTATGATCGGCAGGTTTGGAATAGCGTGGGTTTTTTTTTTTTTTCCCTTCCAGTGTGTGCCATGTTGTTGGATGGTGCCCATGTGCTCAAATATGCTGCTTTCCCTGACCACTCCAGGATCTGCCCTCCCAGGGGCTGTGGGTCCTGCATCAAGGAGCCAAAGACACCGGCATCTGCTCTGCACAAACCACCACTGACAACACTGGTGTTTGGCGTTGTGTGCTTTGCATTTCTCCTCGGTACATTGTCATTAGTCATTTACTGTTTCAGTCCTTAGGTTGATGTGCATAAGTTACTATAACAGTCATGCGTAGCACGTGTGTTACATGGAGCTTCTGCCAGCATTGAGTCCTCAACACAGGAAGGACATGAACCTGTTGGAATGGGTCCAGCGGAGGACCATGAAGATGATCAGAGGGCTGGAACACCTCTCCTATGAAGACAGGTTAAGAGAGCTGGGAGTGTTCAGCCTGGAGAAGAGAAGGCTCCAAGGAGACCTTATAGTGGCCTTCCAGTACCTGAAGGGGGCTGCAGGAGAGATGGGGAGGGACTTTTGATCAGGGAGGGGAGCCATGGGATGAGGGGGAATGGTTTTAAACTGAAAGAGGGGAGATTTAGATTAGATATTAGGAAGAAATTCTTTGCTGTGAGGGTGGTGAGAGCCTGGCCCAGGTTGCCCAGAGAAGATATGGCTGCCCCATCCCTGGAGGGGTTCAAGGCCAGGTTGGAGGGAGCTTTGAGCAACCTGGTTTGGTGGGAGGGTCCCTGCCATGGTTGGAACTAGATAATCTTTAAGGTTCCTTCCAATTCTAACCATTCTATGACCGTGATAGATACCAGTAACAGCCATAACATGGTATAGCCACGCTGCGCATAGCGATAGAGGCTGAAACACTGAGCAAAGAGTTGAAGCTCTACGTCTGTTGACAACGGACTTCTTGGTGTGAAATGTGCACCCTCACGCTGGAAAATACGAATTTTCCATTACTAGTCCACGACATCTAGAGATAGATGCACGTGGAGAGTGATTATTAGTACCTTACTTGGTCAGTCACCCCAGAGCTTCTGAGATGTAGTGCTGTATTCAGGTGTGAGTGTGACATTTGTAACACACAAGTGTGGGGAACCTCTCCCTGAAGCCAGCTCATGTATACCTAAAGTCATCTCTGAAAAAACTTGACCTTTCTTCTGTTGTAGAACCTCACTGCCCTCCTTAAGTGGAGATTAGGCCTGTGGTCTAGGTGGAAAGACAGATTACTTTGTCTAATGAAGAGGAAAAATGAGAACTATGGCATTGCATGTAATTAAAATCTCATAATTTTTTTTTCCCGGTTATTCTTCTGAAAATATCAGATGTGTACGTAATCCTCTCAGGGGAACTAACGTCTCTCTCAGTTTATCTGTTTTAATTAAACTGTTAGTTAATTCTTGATTCTTGGGTGTAAAGAAAGGGAGAGAAATCATCTGAAATTATTCAGTTACTATAGTTTAAGGGATTTTTAACAATTACAGGATCAAAAGCAACAAAAATAAATAATACAGTTGTTAAAACTAATAATTTAACAAAGGTAAAAAGACATCCCTGTAGGCTAGAAGAAGAATTAAAACAAACAAACAAGCTCCAACAAACCTACAATCAAAGACTAGCCAGCTTTCTTGTCATTTTCCCGCTAGATGTCTGGTCATTAACAATACATTTGCAAGAACATCTGAGGAGTGAGGGGCATTAAGGGAGGAGAAAAAAATCCCGAGACTTTGAAATTGTAGCGAACAGGTAATGGAAATTGGACTTAGTTGTGGAGTAGAGGTGAAATTTGGGGTTTAATAGTGAGTTAGAAATGATGGATTGTTATAGTATTTGCCAATGCCCGTGGTTACAGGAGAAGAGGTGAGGAAGGGAGAAGGGGCTGGTGTAGTCCAAGCAGTAGCTGCTGATGGAGCTTTGCAACCAAAAAAAGGGGACTAGGTAACACATGAAAATGATTATGAAATTCTGGTTATGACTAAAAACTCAGGAAAAAATCATTTGAGATTTTGGGGAAGAATGGTTTCAGAGGACTGCAGAGATAATAATTGTGATTTCTATAGATTGGAGAGACAAATATTGACTTGTCACCAGCACGAGATGCTAGACACCTGCAGAGCTGCCTCTGAACTTGCAATGGGATGAGGAGGACAATTCTGGGAGGAAAAGGAATGAGAAAGAAAATAGAAAAGCTTATTGCATTTTTCCTCTTTTCCCAACGAAAACCTATACCCTAAGAGCTGTGGGTGCAGGAAGAGAGAATAGAGTGGAGAGGTGTTTTAAAGTGGAGGGAAGTTGATTGATGTGAGGATCCAGTGGAGGTGGCCATGTCCCTGGATGCAGGACAGAGCACCAGCCAGGTCCCAAAGAAGGCTGCAAGTATTGTTGTAGGGATGAGAGATAACCGGGCAAAATTTTCTGCAAAGTGACTTGAGTCAGATAAAATAAAGCCCACAAGCAAGGATATGGACAGATAGCTGGCCAGAAACCTTTCTACCTCAGCCCTGCCTTCCTTAGTTACTTTGAGCTTTCTCTATTTGAAAGCTAAATTTCTAATTTTATTCAAATATAGCCTGGCTTTCTTGTGTTGAAAAGGCTTTTGGTCTTTAGGGAGCTCCCTGTAGGTGATGGCTTCAACAGATCCACTTCAAAGCTTTGGCGAATTCAGTGTCCTATCATAGCATATACTAATTAGTGAAGCTGTGGGCCAGATTCCTGTGGGATATAACCCAACAGATACAATAGTATTACGTTGGAATTAGCCCACTAAACTAAAACTGTAAACCTGCATACATGGAAGTCCATGGCAAATTTCCTGTCAATTCCAGTAAATATAGGACTGAGGCTTAATGAAGAGATGGGAAAAATCTTGTGAATATTCTAGGATTGCAAATAAAATGATTTGGAGCTCTTTGATATCAGAAGGAGGAAAAAATGTTTGCCTAAAAACTCAGAGTGTGTTAGAATAGCAAAGTGAAACCACTGTATCAATAACAAGGCATTCTTGTACTTGCTCAACGTAAAAGAAAAGAGGACACGTGTAATGTGTATATATAAGTGTATAAAAAGGGGATTTCTCACTTATATCCTGAAGGGGAGGAAAAAAAGGAATAATAAATGAGAGAAAGCAGGTGGAAAAAATGGTACAGAGTAGAATAAACTCATTATTCACCATTTTAATGTGTAGTATTGCTGATGTCAGATGCATTTAACATTTGCCAGTCTATTAGAAATGAAAATTAAATGCATCTATCTTAAAACTTCTAAATAAAAAATAGTAAGCTCTAAAAGTCTCTGTTTTGACACCTTTGCTTCCACACCCACTGAGAAAGCAATTGCTTAGCAAAATGTCTGAGGAGATGTTCTTGCTGTGGTGAACCCTCTTCTCAGTTCTGTGCAGGCTAATAAGGCTATGGCTTTGTTGATACATTTTAAGAGGAGAGTGTATTTGGAAGGAGAAATTGGATGCTGAGCTTTTGTTGTGATAGCTCTAAGACTCTGTATTTTGGCTTGGAGTTCTAAGACTCCATTTGAAGAAGGAAAAAAGGAGAGAAACCAACAGAAATGATTCAGGTGTCAAACAAAAATCTCTTCCAAGAATAAGATTTATTTCACTCTGTAACCTCTTGCCAGAAGTTTGTGTTTTTGGGAAATGAAAATTTCTGTCTTGGTGGTATTAGTAAAGCAAAACCAGCTGAGCACATTCAAACAATGGACAGAGTATGTCTCTGCTAATTTTGAATTTTCTGGCTTTTGTCACTGTATGTCACAACCATAATTGTTATTTAAACATAGAGGTGAACTGCAAAACATAAATGCAACTTTAGCTCAGAAATGCTGTATGAAAGAAAAGTTCCTGTTAAATTGTGCAAACCTTTAGCATGGCTGCACGTTTTAATCTATCCTTGTTTAAAATTCTGTATCTGCCATCTGAAATTACCCCAGGGTAATGAAAAGATCCCGATGAAATATTTATGTACCAGCAAAAGTTAACTTTTGTTGGGGAGTTTGGACACTTCCACAGGTTGAGTGGTGAGCAGTGATTTACTGTTTCATTAGAGAATCTGATAGCCTGCTCCTCCATTGAGAGTGTGGTCCAATGCTGGGGGTGTGAGGACTGTTGATAGTCTTCAATGCTTTCTCCTTTCAAACATTGGAAATGTTGGTAAGAAGTATTTAAACTGTTACAGGTTTGTTAGAAATGATGCTTATGTTGTAGGGTTCTTGTACTTTAGCTAGTGTGCCCTAATGGAGGAATAAGAAGCTTTGCTTGTAGATGCTCATTTCAATACAGACAGCACCTGTAGTTGTCACAGATAGTACTCAGGTGTCAATGTGAAAAGCAGACCTGAAAACCTATGTACATGTTAGAAACAGTTAAAGTAAATCAATAAAATCTCAGATTTAATTGTACATATACATGGATGTACATGGAAAAAGAGATAAATTTTTACTCTCTTTCCGTACACTTTAACCATCTCTAGCATCATCATTCCTACACTGCAACTCTGGGGCTATTTCTAGCCACTAGTAGCCTCTATTTGTACACCTTAGAGTGTGCACAGACGATACGCCAGAGATGTGTGGAGCTATATCCATCCCTGGTGGAGTTGTTGGGATAAAGGAAGAAAGAAGCCCATCTTGGTATCTGATCGCCATCCTAATTTGGTCCCACACTGGCATGGTAACTGTGGAACTTGTATAGAAAGTCATTATTAATTGCTGTGACAGTTTATGAGAAATATTTCATATTAAACCCTTCAAAACTAATGGGAGCTAGAGAGAACGTAGCAAAGGTTCTGGGATCTTGATCTGGAGTCCGTTACCTTTATTGCAATATCTCTCTGCTTAAGTATATCTGTCTTGGTGGTGCTGGGTTGTGAGCTGATGGTTCTGCTGTGTGCTCTGCAGGCATCTCTGTAGCGTGCTTTAACTGTGAAACTCGCTCCTTGTCCTGTAAAGTCTTACGCATAGGCTTAAAACTGAGGTTAAACTGGAGAGAAGGCTTTCTTTTGCTGTGCCAAACCAGGAGAAGACCAATGGAAAGCTTGAAGCAGGGAATGGGGTCACCTTTCAAACAGTCTCTTACATCTACACTGGTAAAATAAAAAGATAAAGGGGCTTTTGAAATTAGGTTAATTCAACATTTTAGTTATATTGTAAAAAGAACCCTTTCCTGCAGTAGCTTCTGTGCCGGTTACTTAAGCAGACCACAACTGAAAGCAAAAGTTTTCCGAAACGTTTGAAAGTCCCATCGAAGTGCGTGGCCTGAATTTGGTTCTAGACCTGGGAAAAGTAGGGTTACTTTTGCATGCAAACAGTGGGCAAAGAGGATTTCAGGATGGATTAGATATGGGTCCTGCTTCAGTAATCATTAAGATAATTACATGAGGTACCTTCATTAACTGGAGGGAAGTCTGGCCTTTTCGTGAAAGGTAGTTTTGTGAAAGCTATTGTTATATTTCTGTCTGTGAAAAGCAGTTCATGTGTCCATCCTTAGAAATACCCTTTGGCTTTATCTGGTATATCTGTTTGAGTAAGCTTTAAAATGTTATAAAAGTGAATCCTGAATAATGAAAAAAATTATACTGGTAACAGTAGGCAATATGATATTAAGTCACTCTGTTCATACACTCTGGATCTCTGTTGTATTTCCTTCCCCCCCCCCCCCCCCCCCCCCCTTTCTGGAACAAACTAAACAGGCTTTGGCAACACAGGATCTTATAACATCAAACCGTACTAAAGGCAGATTTCCACAAAGTGCTTGCACAGCACAGAAAGTTTAAGTGTTGGCACTGAGACAGGTTCGTGTGGTACAGAAGAATTCTTATATTTGAATGTTTCTATCTTACAAGCCTTTATATGTCAAACTTTAAGTGGAATTGACTGTTTATCCCAGTTGATTTTGACTAGTGACGCCTTCCAGGTTGGAGGGCGCTCACTTCACTCTGTTTCCCATCAGCACTCCTTGACTACCGGCATGTGGTGCCAATTTGTTCCTTCTGTACAGAGAAGAAAAGAAGTTTGGATTTAATTTTAAGCCTTGACACAAGGTTTAATTTGCTAAAGAGGGGAGCTGTGCCATTGTAAATCTTGGAGGAGACACCAAGGTTGCAAAAATTGTCAGCCCAATCTGTTTTGAGCACCATTTCAGTCGTTCTATTAAAGGAACAATATTCCTTTTCACAGCTTGTTCAGCTGTATCAAACCACACAGGTTAGCATCTTGTTGGCTACTTATTGTACCTTTTCTTGCTTTCTGATCAAGTTTTTATGGTAGTAGGGAAACTTGTGCTGATAATGATTTATCAATACATTACATAGGAGGAAAAAAAAAGTTGTTCTGTTTCAGGTGACTAAACCTTGAAGCAGAGCAGCTGATGGCTTTGCCAGAGAGAGTCACAAAGATAAGTAAATCGTGCTCCCATTAAAATCTTCCTAGAGTTACAGATGTATTTACATCGTGGATCTATTACCATTATTTTGAGAAGAAAACTGTGGTAGAACAAGATGTTGGTGCATGTAGGAACCCAAGTACTGTTTTATTGCTGGTGTTGAGTCTGACCACACTTAGCCATAAAGACTAGTTGGCCCTGTGGGCAAATTCTCATCTCTACTAGGATGGTGCAAATGGTCACTCTTCCTTCATGGCTTTACATTGTAGAAGAGACCAGGGTCTAGCATGGAACTCCACATCTCTGCTGAGAATGTGAATTTGGTCATTGACTTCAGTAGGGTCGGGGTTTCAGCCTCTGTCCTAATTCTTTGTAAATGCTTTCTGATCCATGATGGTATTATCAGGGAAGGGCAGTATGACGTGATGGGATTTGGTAAATATTTATTTAAGCTAGTCTGGTTTAAAAAAAAAAAAAAAAAAAATCATTTTCTACTTGGTTAAAACTCAGAAATTCAAAAGTACACTAGGAAATATATAATACATTAATGTATATTAAAGCTATACAATATCTTGCTTCAGTCCTTTTTTTATTTTACTTTTTAAGAAATGAATGTCTGACCCAAGAGTTCATTTATGCTCATCTGTCACGTAAGTCCTTTTTATTTCTTGGATTAAGTGCTACAGACCTAATAAATCATAGCTGCTCTTCTGGCACCACTCCAGCTCTTGTTGTCAATCTGGGCAATGTGCATGTGTAATGTTTTAAATTCTGCAAAACAGCAACTTTTTGTTAACTTTATGCTCTGACTGGCTTAGCTTTCAGGATAGTTTTTATTTTTCCATATACCCCAGGTGACTAACACAGTGATTTTAATATCTTAAAAAGTTTTTTTAGTTATAATGTGAAAAATGTGCTTTATTCTAAAAATTGAAGGGTTATATTATCTTGCTCGTCCTTCTACTTATTCTTGTTATGAAGAATTTCTTCACCCCTTTTGGAGGCAGAAAAAAACTCCAATAAACCCTAAAATTCCTGTTGCTATCTTACATTTACTGCTGTTTCTAAGCTACATGTCTTTCTGTGTTATTAACATGTGTTTTCTTTTTTCGTCCTCTGATATGGTTGACTGGGTGGGTAGATGTATAGCCTGAAATGTTTTTCTGTATTAATCAAATTGAACTGCGATGTAGCGTTATAGAGAAAAGGGAGAAACTAGAGATGTGTCATAAATCGGATCATTTATCAAAAACTCCGTTTTCTTTTGGGCGTATACAAGTGGAATGAAAAGGGACCTGGTTCTAAATTTCCAATGGCTTTGCTAAATGTGCAATGAGCTTCCAAAGCTTTGCCAAAACAGAAGGGAATGTGGATCCCATTTGTCTTTGAGGGAGAAACAGAGTAATATCAGAGCTAGACAGGGAGGGTGGGAGCCGTTGATGAGTCCCCATGTGAGCTTGGGAACGTGAGGGGCAGCAACAAGCACCTCGAGTCTGTGCAATTCAAATATCATATCTCGTACCTCTAAGCACAAGCACTTTGATTCTTTCCAGACTTAAACCCATGCTCTGCATTGTACAACATATGCCTCTTCCAGGATTTATGGAGAGGAGGTGTTGGTTGCTTTGCAGGAAGTCGTGTAGCCAGTTTATCTGTGCTCAGCTCCTTTCTTATCAGCTCTCTGAGATTTTTTTTTTTTTTTAATGTGGTATTTATAACAGGATGGCTGCTACTCCTGAAGGTGAAGGAAGAGTGCAGCTAGATGGCCTTCTACAGCCTCTCTGATTGCTCTTTGTGCTTCACTCTAATGTCTTAGTGGAAAGATTCATTTAACCCTTTAGCTGCTCTCAGTCAGAAATACCTGGGAACTGGGAAAAAGGTGTCACTAATGTCTGATGTATGTTTGATGGAGTTATGGGCATTGTGTTTCAATCACACGAAAAAACAATTTAGAAATGGTTATGTCACTTGAATTTCATAAATTCAGGTTAAATTTTTACTACACTCTAGTAAAGAAGATGGATACTGCAGAAGAGTTGATGTGTCTGTGATTCATCATTGCCATTTCTAGAGCTCAGTTTACTACAACATACTTGAGTTATGCTGGTGAGCATTATGCTTTTATTGCAAGGGGTTTACACGTGATGATAGCAGCCCAGATTTCGGTGCATGGAGTGGTCCGTCTCTGTGTCCGTCTGATCTAGAAACCAGCCTCAGATTTGAGGGAACCCTGTGCTGGTTCTTGCTGAGAAAAGCCTGCTGACCTGGCGCCAGCCTTCCCTTGATGCCAGGAGCAGGGATTGAAGTCAGCTGCCGAAATCTGGCTCCAGTGCTCACCTCCCACCGACAGCAGGAGATGCTGTTAGGGAGGGGAAGCTTCTCCTAGAAGTTGACCTCTCCAAGCTCACTTCTTCTCCTCCCAATTATCCTAATATTTCCATTTAGGGCAAGGCAACAGCTCTGTTTGGGTCTAGAGGGATATGCAAGGTCTTGTGATGAAGCACAACGTTGTTTACCTGCAACAAACACAGACCGAGAGAGAGAGAAATCCTCTCCCATGTGACTGCTGAGAATGTCTCGGGCATCCTCTGTAGGTCCCAGCAGACAAATTGCATTTATAGGCACACAGTGTTTGTGTGATTAATCAAGCACATTCTGAAGCCAGTGTAATTTGGAAAGATGACCATTTATAGAAGATTTGTTGTTCGCTGACCGCAGTTACAATTATCTAGGAGAACAGATAGGTCAGATTTATTTAATTTGCTTTTTTTGCTAAAAGCAGTATATTCTGTTAAAATTGGCTAGCAAAAAGATTTGTTTCCATGTGGGTGTGTGTTTCAACACTGCGGAAAAATGGTTATTTCATAAGCTTAAACATCAATCTTTGGATTTACACAAATTTTAAATTATATTCCTAAGAGTTTGCAACGGGAGCCAAGAGTTATTTTCTGGTTATTAATCTTTCTCCCCTATCCAAAAACATCCCCAAACTTTGTTTAGCCGTACAGTCTCTTCAGACTGTTGATTGTACTGTACTGGGGCTGAGAATGTTTCAGTTTATGTAACCAGTCTCTCTGTTTAAATTTCAATGACAGATCTTTTCATTTTGTTTACAGCCAAATAACAATGCAAACATGTCATGCTACAGCCGTAGACATGGTGTGCGGTCATTGAAAAGGGCATTCACCAAATTGATTCCTTGGTCTTATCCTCTTAAAACTTATTAAAAGCATTTCATTGTTATGTGCGGCTATTAGTGAGCAAAAATAAGCTTTCCTTATTTACACAAGGATGATAGCTAGTCACTATGTCTTCTCAGTTATTAGTTGTTTGGTTAATCAGAAAGCTGTGTTATTACAGCGTTTTTGTAGACTGCAGTTAAGCAGAAAAACCACACATGGCATAATGGTGAAATGTTTTACTGCAAACCCAAATACTGAACTAAAATCATATCTTTAATCTGTTTACAGCATTGCAATATTTAAATTGTTTGCATGGGTTTGATTATAAACTTTTACGTAGATATATTCATGTTGTAGTATTTGGTGATACAAACGTCAATGTGAGGCAGCTTTCTGGGCATAATTAATGTTAAATGACAATTTGCAAGTGAATTCGTTTTGGTTTCTTCCATGGGTTTTCCATGTGGTCCTTATCGTGCAAAGTTGTCCAGTCAGCAGTATTCAAGTTGTTTTTGAAATTCTTCCCCAACCTCTCTATGCATAGAAGACTCTTGCTATTTATCCTTTATAAGGTTTATAACCTTCCTAGCAACTTCTTTCTGCTCTTCTAGGAAAGTATAACAACTCTAGTTGTTAAACTATAATAAATTTTAGTGCGTTTCCTAGCATTTTAACATAAATTTTTGAGGTAGGTTAATGACACAGCCTGACCTCGGGCTCTAGTTTTGGCTACTGAAAAAAAAAAAAAAAAAAAAAACCCAAAAAAACCAACCCAAAAAAAAACGAAAAAAAAGAACCAAACCCACCACATTCTAAGATCCTGTTAATAAATGTGTTAGGCTCTGTCTTGAAACTAGTTGAGCATTTTCCTTCCACCACCTTGCCTATGGTGTGGAGCGCTGAGCAGCTGTGCAGAAATGATGTTCCTTTTGCGCTTAACCATTGTTTTCTGGTATCCAGCCTAAACTCAATGGCAGCAAGTTCATACCCGTTTATTTCTGGGTCAGTTTTTCAAGTTCAAGATCTCTTCTTCGTCTACCTTTCTGCTGACCTGAGTAGTCATGTTCCTCGTGTGCTACTGCTTTGCCTAGGATTAATATGCCACAGTATAACTGTATTTAATTACGTTTATATTAATCTGGTCCTCAAGGACACATGATACGTTTATAGGAAATATTACTACCCTTCTGTGTATAAATGATACCCACTAACTTTTGTATCGCCAGCAGACTTCAAGCTTCTACTCTTTATGGCAAAATCATCAATGAAATGCAAAAGCTTCTTTAAAAAAAATAAGTTTTATTTAAGCAACTTCCTCAGTATCTTCCTTCCAACTCAAGAGCATAACTTATTGAGGTTGGTACGTCATGTTTATTTTTCATTCTTTTTTTTCTGCTTTCCACCTCATTTCTCTTCCTTCAACTTCA
Organism: Numenius arquata; assembly: GCF_964106895.1. Classification (NCBI taxonomy): domain Eukaryota; kingdom Metazoa; phylum Chordata; class Aves; order Charadriiformes; family Scolopacidae; genus Numenius; species Numenius arquata. The sequence continues at coordinate 3,694,815 of NC_133578.1, forward strand.
GTTTCTCCTTGAGGAGTGCTGTGTTTATGATAAATTTTCATGGCTTTAGCAGGGTTGACAATCACTGTCTTGCAAATGCATTTACTGTTCCTTGCTTTTTCAGAAATACAAAGAGTATAGGATTAGCATATGTTTAAGATTCCCCAGATAATTTTTTTTTTTTTTTTACCCCCACTTAGAAATTTTGTCTGCATGAAATTCAGAGACTTAAACACATTTGTTCAGGATTTCTGGACATCTGACAGCCTGGGAAAAGCAGTAGATCCAAACGGTCCCCTGGACATCTGGAAATCCTAGAAATGGCATCCGCAGAGAAGTGCGGTGAGGCTTCTGTTTCCAGGAAACATCCAACCTGTTGCTCAAACAGCACCTGCATGGTCAGGCCATGCACGGTAAATTGGACTCTTCCTGGAATCATGAGGTTTACGGACCATGTAGGACATAGTGTGCACACACAGGCTCCTTTTTGGAAAATACCTGATAAAATGCGTGGCAACCGTTGCTTCTTCCAGTCTGCTATGTGCACATTCTGGAAAAAAGAAAGAAAAGTTGTTTCAGTTTTGTACTGTATTCCCACTTGTGGTTTTGAGGTGTTGATGGGAATAAGGAGCCCCCAGATAGAGGATATTTAAGCTGTATCTGCTCAGTACACTAAAACATGTTTTTATCTGCCTGCGTTCTTCTATGAAACTTCCACCTGTTCTTCCTAGAATTTTAATTTGGATATTACTCAACCCAGGGTGCAACTTCACAACTTCAGAGGTATTCTTATAGCCCAGAGTGTGTGACTGTCTATGACATAATGCTCTGAAATGGAGATGGGCCCATAAAAGCCTTCTTAACTTCTCTGAATTTAGTATTTTGTCAAGTGTCTGCAAAAGTGAGCATCTAACCTAATGCTGGGATGGAGACCAGAAGCCAGATGGGTAAAACTAAAAATGTGATGAGGTGACTAAAAAAAAAAAAAAAAAACACTCAAAAAACCCCCCAAAATCCAAAACCCATAAAAAACAAAGCTTGTCTCAAGCCAATATCACCAGATGATTATGACTCTGCATGACTTCGATAAAATTTTTTGTAAAGGAGCCAAAAATATGTTAAGTGAACTTGTAGGAAATGATGAAGAATATGGTATAGGTTTTGAATAAAACACCCAGAAAACAAACTTTTCAGATTTCCAAGAAACACTCTTTTTCTTTGGAAAGAAAACACAAATACACCCCATAGTCCTGAATGAAGGCATGTGAAGTGTGAGTGGCGAAGGGATTAATTCTTCTCCTGCGTCAAAACCAGGATCAAATATCCAAAATCTCAACCATATTAACTACTCGGCACCCGAGGATGCTTAATAGAGGGTTATTTTGAAGACAAGAATGTGTAGCAGAACTATCTAGCAAAGAGAAATCCCATTCACATGCCTGAGAAAACTTCAGGCAACGTCTCGAAAGTTCTCAAAAAGCTCTGGTAAGAAAACAGAAGCTGTGAATCATGTCATGCGGTATTAAAGAATTTAGAAAACACACTAAGAAGTTCCATATCAATGATTTTTCTTCAATATATTCAACAAAGGGACTATTTCCCATCGACACTTTCAAATATCAGCTTTCTCTCCCTTCTGCTTTTCAGCAGTAGAACTGCTCAAAAAACTTGCAGTTATAGCTTTTAGTGTAAAATCCCTGGATTTCTTGCTCTTTATTTTCCTGCTTCTCAATAGGTTTAGAGAGAATTTTAAAGTTATAGCCTAAAAAGTGAGTATTAAAAGAAAGAGATTATAAAAGCAATTGTACAAAAGTTTGGGAACTCCTAACTTGTAGCTCTTGTTATAGCTATAACAGAACTGCATAGTTAACATGTCATTTTGTTCTCCCACAGTGCTCTACGGTGATAAAATAATTTACAGAATCTTTAATTTGTTATCAGTACTTTGCTGATTCATCGCTACAAAATGCATCACCAATAGTGATGGTGGAAGAAACAAACGCAGGCTCCTTGAACAAAGCATTTCAGAAACTCCTTCCCAAATTAATATTTGTTGAATCTTGCATCTCTAGAAGTGTAAATCACTTAAGGAAAATGCTTTGGGATTCATTGCTTTGTCTGATTCTTTGGAAAAGTCTTGACAATTGGCCACTGGGAATGAGTTGCCTGGAACAGAGTAATTGTGGGAATTCTCCAACTCGAGTTTGGATTTTTTCTTATTCCTAATCAAAGCTCACTGCTGAAAATTAGATAAATTAAGAATTCTTGGGTAGTGGGGTTTGTGGTTTTGTTTTTTTTTTTAAATCTCATTTTATTTTATTTTTAATAAAAAACGCACCAAAACTACTGCATGCATTTCTATGGGCCTGGCTTATGCAGAGGTCAGAACAGATCATTCTAAGGTCATTCTTGTCTTGAAACGTTGGAGTTGTGTCAAGTTCTGCTCCCCAAGGTAATTGTCAACCTTCAGACTGATCAACAATAGGTAGCACTTGTGATTTTTCCAATTTTTTGTTTCTTTGCCATTTATTTCCAGAATTTATTTATTAAGTTAGACTTTTCCTTGTAGGTCCAATGACTTCTTTGAAACAAGTCTGATAAAAAATTTTAAAATGATGGATTGATGACATTTGTGACAAAAATATATGTTTCTGTACTGCATATTTCTGTTCACCAGACACAAAACCTGTCAGCAACAGAACAGATAATTTTTGATATAGCTCAGAAAAATTGTGCTTTCCTGTGTATATCAAGTAAATTTTCTCTACTTTATGATTTTAATAGAATAACTAATGTGCAGGATAAACTAAAAGACTAACATCTAAGGAAAGCTACTTTTTAACCTCTCTGGCTTCTCATCTGCAGTAATAGATGGGAATTTTCACTTCTCTATCCTCTCAATTGTATGCTGTAAAACCTGTTAGTGTCACTGAAGATTATATGGGTGTTTCTATGGAGAAGTTTAGTCTATATTTTACATATAGTAAATTGTTACAAATTGTATCACATTCCTCAAATGATTGCTGCAGGACAGTTGATATCCAGCTAACTCATGTAAAGCGGCTTTTAGACCATCCAAGTAATACGTAAATGGGGAATAAAAAGGTGTGGAAAAAAGCCTCTTTTGCTCAAACAAAGCAAATGCTCTGGGGTAAAAAGAAATAAACATGTAAAACAAAGAGAAGAAAGAGTGTTTTGTCCCTAACTTCCCATAGTTGTCCCTTGTTGCTCCAAGATTGCTATAGCAGCTCTCCTGATTTAGGTATGTGCTGTGTTGCAAGGGTCTGTCTTCTAGGTTAAAAGGCGGATCCCTTCCAAAGGTGGGTTTGGAGGTTTTCCTTGGTTATTCTTTGGAATGAGGAAAGATAGTGGGGAAAAATGAATTGGTACCTAGAGAAGGAAAATATTTGCAGTTGTACAGGTGGAGTTTCCATTGAAGTCTTATTAAGTTCAACAGTCTCTGGTGTCCCTATGGCCATAGAAAGGATAATCTTAAAATAAGTCATTACTACAGCAGGTGGAGATCAAAGATATATTGTATGTATTGTCATATGTATGTATTTGGTGACACACAAGCTAGTATAAATTATTCTGTGATCATGTGAAAATATAGAGCAAGAGGGGTGTTTTCTGGGGGGGGAGGGACAAGGAAGGGGTACGGCCCATACTTTACTCCTTGCCTAGTGGCCAACGGGCCAATGCTTTACCTTCAAGTGTGAGGTCAAATGCGTGGTTGCCTCTGTAGCTGGTGCTCTTTGGGTTGACCAAGCGATGCGGTTGCCCTGCTCGCCCAGCAGATGTGCTTAATCTCAAGATGGTTTCAGTCCCTTCTGACCTGGGGCACGGGAGCCTCAGTGCATTTCCCAACCCAGGGCTCATTAGAGCAATTCAATTAGATTATTGAAGAAGGCAGTTGACAAAAGGCACATATTATTTATAATTCGTGTTAGGGGGAAAAGCTGCTTTAGACCAAAATTTCATAAGCCTGTCTTTGTGTCATTTGTCATTTAACAGGTCTGATAAGGAAAACCAACATATTATAAAGAAAATATTTTTAAGTTGTTGTGTGCATAACAGTATTCCCTTTTTTATGTTGCTTCAAGAAAGAATTTAACACTTCTATTTTTCAGCTTCCGTCTCTGATGTGTGTTTTTTTTACTTTCATTTTATTGGTGTACCATTTTAAAAATATAAACTGCGTAAACTGGCTGCTTTTTCTTGCATATGGAGCTTTTATTAGAAGTTCATGAGTGGATTTTATTAGAATTGAAATCTGCAAAGTTTGTGACATTAAACTATGTTCAAACTACATCTTTTTGTCATAAAACACTGATGTCTCTCTGAGCTGTACTTTTCTCAATAGAATATTTAGAAAATAAAAGCACAACTTAATTTTATTTTTAAGCATGCTTAAATGAACTACTGATACTGCACTTTACTGCAATATATTGTATATCACAAATGATATAATTCTGCACAGTAATATTTTGAGTATTGATCTTTCCCAGGCAAGATGTTTTTTTTTTAATTTCTGAAGAAGTATATTACTTTGACTTTGTTATACTGCATAAGATATTGAAAATATCTGTTTTTTCTCCAAAAGACACATTGAATTTTATTTTACACATAGCATTGCACTAAATGCCAGTAGATATAACAAATGTGACCTGAAGTCTGAAGCATTAATTAATGATTACATTAAAAAGATTTTCTTATTATTACAGTGATTTAGTGTGGTGGTAGGATGTGGGATTACTGATTTGTCTAAACATTATGAAGCTTTTTATGAGGAATTCAGGATATCTTTATTTCTTTTTCCCCCTTGTGAATAGATGTGAAAAAACTTTATACAAATAAATAAAATAAAGTAGAAATGGTGCAAGCTAATTTTATTGGTAAGATCATTTACTGGGACTTCTGGTATAATTACAATTTAATTCTAGAGTTTATTTAAATACAGCAATATTATTAATTTATACTAGCACAAATCATTGTAACACATGAGGTACTGGTAGTTCTTATTTTATTTTGGTGTGTGGCAATATTTTTCCCTCTGGCATATCACAATGGTATATTTTTTGATTGTGACAACACTTTATAATACAGATAAAGTTAAAGGGATTGTCATCTTCAAGTTCTCTGTGCATGCCCTGAGCTGCTTTCCTGTATTAAATGGTACTGTTGGACTATTTTCACACAAATGCTTAAGGTGTCCTGGCCATCTGTCACTAGTACCACAGAAAGAAATTTAATGTGCACTAAACAATTAAAAACAACACAAGTATAATATCTAAATTATGTTATTCCTCCGAGTCTTAAACTCAGTTGCATTGTGAAGCTGCTCTGTCTGCTATTGCTGAATCTCCCACCAAAGAATTTTGCCAGTTCCCTCTGGCCAGATAACGCTTCTGGAATTATAAAATATATTGGGCCTATTTTTCCTTCCCTTCATAGGCAAAGTTTAACAAGACCAAAGCCTGCTGGACAAATAAAAAGAACTAAAGAATTGAAAGAACTTGCAGAAAAAGCAGTTTCAGGCTTCTTTAATTATCCACGGATGCCAAAAGGCACAACAAGGAGGAGATTCATATCAACAATGTGACAGATATTTTTTTTATTCTATAGTGATCCTGTCAGTAAAAGAAATTTAATATAGGCCCTCTTATCACTCTCTACCATCTCATTTAAGTGTGCAGGTGACTGAGTAATGCACCCCAGGAAAATTCGTCTTCTTAGAATCTGTAATTTTCTGACACAGAAAAAACATATTGTGCTGGGAAAAGGGATGAGGAGAAGCAGTACTTGTGCAGGGGAGTATTTTTTTCAGTGTATATTATTTCTAAATACTGCAGTGAAATTACACGAGTAGCATCATTATGCTGTTGTGTGTTTGGTGACTATTGAGAGGTTTGCAAGCTTATTTATACTTGTTGGATGAGACGTTGGAGGCAGGATATTTTTTGGCACCATTTATTTAAAGACTGTACAGAGAAGACTTTTTCCCTCAAACAGCCTAGGTCAAAATCTGCACTCTGGGAATTTACACTTATCTGGAAACCTTAGTGGTGGCACCCCTTTGCTACTGGTGGGGAGAGTCTTCGTCTTGATCTTTGTATTATTTGTGTTCTTCTGCTCAATGTGCTGCTCCCTTCCCTCCATCCTGGACTACCAATAAACTCCGTTTTATGGGACAATTTCCATAGATCTCAGCTACTTGCCTACTGCTTGAACCTGTACCATCTTTTGCGTAGTTCATCCAGGTGTGCTGACCCTCAAACCAACGCATGATGAACTCCAGTACAGTTATGGCATAATATAACTCCTTTCTTCTCCGTATAATTTGATTCTCGGTGCTTGAAAGTTGCACAGTTATTTTCTAGGGGCATAAGGAGGTGATAAATGTAATTACCAAAGGAGTCAACTGCAATCAGGTGATTTGCAGGATGATCTCCAGGAGTGTAGACAGTGTTGGTAAATGCCCTGTGCTGCACCTAACCCATCTCTTGTTAAACAGTTTCCCTGCAAAAACATATAAAGGGTGAGCTAAAAATGTGTGTGTGAAAGAAGTTGTGCTGCCTTTAGAGTGGCGCAGTTTGTAAAAGTAAGAGAGAAGACATTCTATAATTAAGAAGTAATAACATCAGCCAGAATGAAGATTTATCGCCCATCTTGCTATGCACGAATATATATACATATATAAAGATATATAAAAAAAATTGCAGTGTAGCATATTTTATTAAGAAAAGGATTCGGAAACAAAAAGGTTTAAATTCTAAAACCCGAAAGAGGCAAACCAGTGATCCTATTCCTCTTTAACTGGGATAGGAAGATTAAGCGATTTGGGCAGTTTCGGAGAAAATCTGTGGAGTGGAATTGAACACTAAATACTAGTCCAGACTTAAACAGCAAGATTTATTATTTTATTTTAAGCAGTAGATGATTTATGTTGTCTCAATTTTATTTCCAGTTGTTTTCAGCTGCCATAGGTGTACATTCTGATATTTGGACAACGGCAAAAGGTATAACCACCCTTTAAGTTAAAAAGATGAACCAAGTGAAGCTGAAATGACCGAAACTGCTCTCTCTGAGGAAATTTCAGAGGAACTGTACCTGCATGTGCTTGTCACCTGTTTGAGGATTTGGGGAGGATTTTCTGTTTTCCTTTGGGTTATCATTGAACCTCAACTAGACTTTCTCATGGGCATTACTGATCCATAATCCCCAAATGAGGTAGGATGGGGGGAAATATTTTTCTTATTACACTTGCAGCCCAATGTCCGAGTTAAAGGTTACTGAAGAGTGGGCAGGGAGTTTCTTTAAGGTGAGGGATTCAATTCTTCGTGGTGCTGAATACATTTTCTGAGTTTGTTTCCACTCGTATGGAGCCCAGGGTCCTGAGCATCCCGATCCACAGAGGTTGTTCCCATGGCTGGATGTAAGCTCCTAAAAACACAGGGATTTTATGGGAAATGCACTCTTCTTTCAAACTTATCTCTCCAGCCCTGTTTAATAAATGATGTGTTCATGATCTTTTAACATCAGTAACAATTTGTTAGTCATATTACACTGTAGAAGAGAGAGACTGGGAAGCTATCTGAACCATTTTAAAACTTAAATTAGCCACCATAAAGTGCAGAATAAAATTATAAAGACTTTCTTGTAATACAAAATTCATAGAGACAAAACTCTAATTTCCTGATGGATATATGATATTAATGTAACGGATACCTCAGTGTAGTTAAATTGCATTAAATGGTTATTAATGCTTGAATAAACTTCAAGGAAGTGGGTACTGGTTGAAATGGGATAATATTTTGTTCTGCTAAATTATACGTTAATTGGTATTTCCTCTCTTGTAAAAGGACCTAAAGGGCTTAATAAAATATGTGGTAGAAACATTATTTTTTTTTTCTTCTTGAGATGTTAAGTCTAGAGTTTAACTGGAAACATTTCAAATCATTCCCAGAAAATTCATCAGCACTCACGATGACATGGCTCTACAGGACTCCCCAAAGTAAACAATTATGGCTTTCAGTCATTCAAGAGTACACAGGGCAATATGCAAGGGAGGGAAAGAAAAGCTACAAGTGAATTGTTTGCTGTATTATTTTCATGTTTGAAATTATACTTGCTTTGCTTAGGTGTAGGTAACTACTTAAAATGTAATATAGTGGATAATGAAGCCTATTGGCACGACACGGGGAGACCACTATTCCTGGACTAATAGAGGAGAACTAGAAAATAGACTCAACACCCATCTCTGGATAATTCAAAGAGGTATCAGCAGATCAGGAGAAGCTTGTTTAAGAAAACCTCGTTTACTACATCTCATTCGGTAACCTAAATTTTCCTGAAGTGATTTTTATTCCTCCTTTGTAAAACTGTTTATTCCTTGGTGTGTCAGAGCTAACCAGAATTGTTACGTGAGGACTAAGTACAATATTCACACATGGAAATATCAAATATGGATAATCTTTCATTTGGAGAAAGAAAAGGAAAAAATGAAGAATCTCTATATAAATACCTATATTCTTATATGTATGGATTTATTAGTATTATGAATAAGATTCCCTTCCCTTGAACATTCAATACTGCACTTAGCAATTAGTGAAAAGGAGATATTTCTACCTTTTCTTCTAAATGAACTTTAATTGATTAATGATCGAATGCATACAGATAATTAACTACATCACAGAAAGGAAGTAAAATTACTTCCTTCAGAAGGTAGTAAGGAGTCTTCAGCCTCTCACTGTACAAAAGCCATTAATGTTTGGATTGGAATGTTTTTGGGATGTCCAAGGTGGATATGCAAGGCTGTTTCCTCTGCTCCTCCCGGCCCCTATTCCCCACGTTAAAATCCAACTCTGTTTTACAGGTTTCTCATAAAATTTGTATTTTTCAGGTGATTCTGTCTGGAAAACACAAAGTTGCAGCCCCCAGATATCCTCAACTGAGATATTCTCCTATTGTAATTTAAAGCAAATCGCAGACAAAGTATGAGGTTGGCCAAAGTTTTTGAGCTCTGTGATTTGTCTTAGAAGAAAAACATGATAGTGGAATCTGATACTTTTGAAGCAATATAAATACTTTCATATTTACAAAGAATGGGCAAGTTCCCATTTTCTGATTGCTGAAGGAATTGTATAGGAGACAGCACTTTTATTTCCAGCCAAGTGTGATCCCTTTCATAGATTTAATTCAGGGTCTGGCTACAACTATTTCTCTCGCTGTGCCTGGTCTATTCTCAGCATCCCTTCTCTTTCTGCTTATTTTTCTCTAAGATATTCACATTTTCAGAAAAACTTTTATGCATCTGTGTTTTTGGGTGCATCCTTGTGCCAGGTACTGACCTGGGTCTGGGTGTGGAGCGAGTTTTTATGCAGTTTCAGCTACCTGGGTGCATAAAGGTTGTCTTACGACTATTTTAGCTGAAGGCTGGTGATTGAAAAAAGTCACTTTCAAGGAGGCTTTATCCATTCACAAAATTATGCATGTAATAGTGGAAACAATGCATATAAGCATAACTGATTGTAAACAAAAACTATTTTATAAAAGCCAGGTGCTGCAGAGCTCTTATTGCAAACCCTGTGTTGGCTTGTCAGAGGGAACTTGAATAAGTTATGACTTTTCAGTAGTGTAGGGTATATTTGATGATGGAAGAATAAAGCCATTGACTGAAGAAACTTCTCTGAGGAACATGATATTATTGTGATTTTTATTTTAAATCTTACTCATCCTCGGCTGATGTCAGAACATGGCACTTAGGCACATGGTTTAGTGGTGGACTTGGCAGTATTAGGTTTACAGTTGGAACTGATGATATTTAAGGGTCTTTTCCAACCTTACGATCCTAAGAAACCTTCAACTTCCCAAGTGGTCCATGGCAGGAAGCTCACATGGAAGTTGTAGTTTATCTGAGGCAGAGCAGTGTGTTATGGAGCTTTCAGTGCATGGTGAGACGAACCCAAGCCTTGCAGAGACTCAACATTTCTAAAGATGAAGCTCCCTGGGGGCTTCACCCATTTTTTGACTGGCAAAGTGCTGTTGGTGCAGCAAGCTGAATGCAAAGAATACCTCGTGCTGCCTGCTGTGTTGCGAACTGGGTTCATTTCTGCTTGGGAAAAAATAAAGTGAAACTCACTATATCCTTAGAAATAATTTTTTTCTGAGAGAGGGAAAAAGGAGAACTTAATGAGATGATACCCACAGCTGAAATTATGATTTGTGAAATTCATCTGTGTGTTGCTTTCTGAGATTTAACCTGTGTGCTATTCCATCTATTAACATGCCTCACCCTAAGGCAGCTGATGTGGCTCGTGTGATGAGGCTTATTCTTCTGAGCAGAGGTTCACAGTTTGGTCCCAAAGGAAACAGCACCTTCATTATCATTTGGGGTCCTCATCGTGGCACCCTCTGGAAATATGTGCTCGACAAGGGACTGCACTCCACAGTTTCCACTTGCATAACGTGGAAGAAAAAAAGAATAATTCCCTCTGCAATAGGCATTCACATGGAAAAGTCTGTGACCTGACTTATCTGGGAGGTCAGACTTGATAATCCAAAGGGTATTAAAATCTAGGAATTGTTAATACAGAACCACTCTGTGTATCTCATGGTATTATGAGACGGTGTGAGGTTATAGCCATGCTTGTGTAGAGTATTGCTGAACATTTTTAGAAACAAATTGCCATTTTGGGGTGTTATTACCATTTTCTCCGGAGCAGAGGGAGCTCGGAACTAAGGATTGCTCCACCAGGGATGAGCGATTTATTGGATGATCTCTTTGAGCTCCCAGCCTTTTCCTTCCCAGCTCCAATACCCTGGACAAGAATGGAAATACTTTGTGGGCTTCATCTTAATAGGGACTCCCCCACCCCAAAACAAGATCTTTATCCCAAGATTTTAATTAATTGCAAAAGTTAAAAATAAATCGTGCTGGAGTACCATTGATAATCCTCCTAGGCTGGCTTTCATTCATGTTAATATGTAATACAGCCACAGTAAGATTTAATTTTAACCATAATTATAAAAGTTTGAAATTAAATCTTACTAGGGATGTGTTCTCCATTAATATGGACAAAAACTGATCTGGGAGGATTATTATGGGGGACACAAGAAAGATTTAATTTTTAACTTTTATAATTAATTCAAAAATGTGATAAAGGATTTTGTTTCAGGGGAGGGGGAGTGCTCTCCAGACCACTAAGACATCCCAGCAGTCTTTCAGAGCCATCTTAATTACAGCCACAAAGAATTATTTGTTAGAGAATAGTGGTCAGGAGCTCAAACTGCTTCTTTTATCCAGAAATAAATGTGCAGGGACTTTGAAACTTTCACTGAAAGCAGCACTGCAGTTTGTGGTGAGGCAAGGGGCTTGGAGGGGCGTGTGTGTGTATATCTATATATATGTGTATATACATATGTACAGATACATGAACACACAGAGGTAGAAATGTGTGTATTATACATTTATAATAGGTATGTAAATACACGTGTTTTATCTATATGAAAGAATACACATATTCAAAGCATGCATTTTTTAATCTATAAATCTCTAATACTTTATACACATACATCCACACAGATGTACACAAACATGGACAGCTCTTCTTCCCATTAAAAGAAAAAAAAAACCAGAAGGTATTGCAATAAGAGAAAAGGAAGATTAATGGAAAGCATTTTTTTCAGTAGATGCAATTGCATTTGGCTGCACTGGATTTCGCTGCGTTTGTCATGGTGCACGGCAAGCAGAGGGCAGAAATCAAGTAAATTTACTGAAAATTTTTTTTCAAAGATCAGGTTATGTCACAATCAAAGATATATGAAAAAGATTAAAAGGAATCAAGTATTCATTTTTCAGGTAGATGTTTAGGACCCAGCTTTGACTTTAAATTGTAATTCCTCTCTGAAATACTTATGCCTTCATGATTTAACATTCACTGTTTCTTAGTAACTTGCCCATCAAATATACGTTTTTCCAGTGCGGAAGGGTCAGGGTTTTTTGAGTTCAGCTTGTGGTCACCTTTTCTTTTTGGTGCTCTGTTGTTTTTGGTTTTGTGTTTTTTTTTTTTTTTTTTTTTTTTTCCTTTTCCTTGCCTCCAGTCTTAAAATTTTAGCTTTCTAACTGAAGATTCAAGAAGATTCTGTCCTTCTGCCAGGAAATAGGATTGAGTGATGAGTGTTGGTGAAGATACACAGAGTTCAGAGCCAGGTTTAAATCTTTATCCTGATAACTCCTCATCAGTTGGGATTCAGCCTTAAATTTTTCGAGAAAGGTGATAACTCTTTATTTTTTTATCAAGAAAATACATATTTATTATGGCATGAATAATAAAAAGACTTTTTTTTTTTTACTAATGTTATTTTAGTTTTGATGGTTGAGTTTTTTTGCAGTTTCTCATAAATTTTACCATGTTTATTTTGTAACAAAATAGAAGAATAGGGTCAATTGTTTATATTTTATTTTTACCAGCCACTTCAAAAAAGTTTGGAAGCATGAAAAGCAATGTTCCCAAAGAGTAAATATACGTAGACGGTGATAAACACTTTTGTAAAAATCTGCATCCTTGCAAATATATGCCAAGAAAATACCTTGTGAATATATGTCGCAGACTATTTCTCCTCACCTTCACCTTCATGTTTTCAGAAAATATATCTGCATTTATGTCTTCTCTAAGTAAATAATTACAGAAGTAAAATGTGAACAACTCCATCTTCCGTTCCTTAATTCAATGATATGTTCAACCTGGTTTGTATTTCTCATTTATAGTGTAGCTTTTTATGAGCATCTACTTTCATTTTTTTTATTCTGTTTTCTACAAGTAATTGAGTTTGGACCACAGTGTAAAACACATTATTATGAAATTCTGTAGTTATACAAGGCAGAGTCTTCCTGCATTAGCACCAATAACCCCTCCTTGCTGCATACTTACATCAGTAAGGTCACAAAGTGCACCCAAGTAGCTAAACGGTGATGAGTGGAAGACCATTTTCATATAGAAATGATCTTTCAACCCCCTTTACAGTCTTTTCAACCTCAAATTAACTGTGGGATGAACTAGGATACAGAGAGCAGGTTACTCTGAACTTCCATCTAGCTGTCTGGAAGACCAGAAATTGGTGTTTCCTAGGAAAAAAAAGGAGTTATTTTGTACAGTGTGTTGAGCATCCGGCCGAAAAGTCTGCGCGTGTCATATGTTACTTCTGCCTTTGGAAGTGAGTTGAGGGGTGGTTTTTTTCACCTCGTCAGTCACAAAATGCTCCTGATGTAGATAGTTCCTTTCAGTGGTCCAACATTTTTTTTGATAGGAATGCTTTAGGTAATGTTGACATGTTAATAAAAGTCACCTCAACCCTGCCACATTCCCAGCAAAAGAAATTTGGTAGCACTGCATAATAGAGTTCTTTCTGGTGTCCTTTTTTTTTTTCTACTGTAGATGAGAGTTTGCTCTAGGCATGCTGCTTTTTGTGTGTGTCTGTACAAAACATACTGATGGATAACTCAAAAAAGGACCAAAAAAAAAGAATAAATTAGACTAAAGAGACAAAAAAAGACTAAATTAAAATATTTGACGTTTTTTTATAGTTACAGATACTTACATTTTAATCTTATTTGTGACAAACAGATGTTGCTGTTACCCCTTGCAAAACCTTTGAAATAATAATAATGATAATATAATCAAGCTATCAGGGAAAATGTCTTTTTTTTTTTTCCTTTTTTTTGTTTTCTTTTTGCTTCAAAGAAAGCATTTTGGTCTTAGTTACAAACACAATATTCAATAACTTTCTTTTCAACTTGTTTTGTTTGTGTTCTACTGCTAATGCTTTTGTACAAGGCACTTTGTGTGTTCTGTTACAGGTTATTTGAAAGTTCGAACAGAGTTTGATGTGGATGGGGAGAGCCATGGAGTGTCCTTATTGACTTCAGTGGTCTTTGAGTCTGGCCCATAATTAGTGGTTATATGAGGAATAGTGTTAACGCGGGGAGACTCTAAAAAGTAAAGAAGTATACTTAGAATAAGCTTTTCCTCTTAGAACTATGTAACTGAGGGAAACTTGCCTTTGTAATCATTACTGCACTCACTAAAATTACTGTGTAGAATGAATGAAAACTAGAGATATTTAAATAATACATTCTGAGGATCTCAAAGTTCTGAAATAGGTGATAACAATTGTTCTCATGTCACTAAACGAGATATTGGACATGGTATATTATAAAACTGCATTACTGTAGGATACTTTAGTAATAACACTATCTTTATTGTGCTCAAACTGATGGGAACACTGACATGGAATTTTATCAGAGAGAAAATGCTTCCTGATCAGTTGCCTGAAAAGAAGGTGAGAGACCGACTGTGATCAAGTTAAGGGGTGAAGTGTGAGAAAATATTGCTTGTGCTTTCAACAGAGAAATTCTCTTCTCAACAGGAAGCCTTGGATGGACAGGGTTACTGCTGTCCATGGGCTCAATAGCTAAACTTAAAGAGGAAGCTTGAGCTTTACATACAATTTCTTGACCAGGGGTCTACTGTGTGCATTGATTTTTGAAACCTGCTTTTGCTAAGGGTATAGCTAAAATCTCCTTATGATTTCTTTGTATTTGGGGGAAAAACAAGTTCACCCACATCAACTTAATCTCCCTGAATACTACTTCTTTCCACATTTATCATCAGCCCCAGAAGGACGAGCCCCCGTGACTAAACCTTATGAGACACAGCAGTTGCAGCCGAGTTGCATATACAAGGTGTGCTGCCCGTGTCGTGGTGAGCAGGCCCTTTTACTTGAAAATCTGTTTTTTGTGGCACATTCACCTTCATAAATTCAAAGTATTTATTTACTTATAATATGCACTCAATTAATTCCAATTTAAGGTGAGTGGAAAAAAATTATAAAAGAGGTTTTTCCTTCAAAACAAAAAAACTCTAGTGCCCCTTTGTAGCCATAAGGGATATTACTCCATCCCTTCTGGCTACAAAAAATTCAGTACACTTTTAGTGTCTTGAATTTCTCATTATCATAGAGAACATGTTACAAAATAATAATACTCTGCTATAATGCCTTCCATCTGAGGATGTCTTAATTGTTTTACGAACAGTAATGAATGAAGGCACGTGTCATCTCCTTGAGCTTGGGAATGCATCTATTTTATGGATGTGAAAAGTGAGAGAGTGGACCATAATTAAAGGACTTCGCTAAACTTGCATAGCATGCTATTATCTAATTTAGGAGCCGATTTTAGAAATCCAGATTCGACTACTTAGACATTGTTCAGTCCTATTATGGCAGAACAAATCTAATAGTGTGTGACTGTCCTCTCATCTTCAACATTCCTGGATTTCCAAGAACAAGTAAAACACTCAGTGCTTCATAAAAATGCCCCAAACAACGAATTTTTGAAATCTGTGCATGTCATTGCAGACATGTTAGATAATGATTGACTATTTAACTTAAAATGCATCGCGCTATGGTGTATGCGTTTGGCTGCCTAGCAAAAGGGAAACAGCAGTAATTTCAGGAAGCCCCCCAACCTCATTGGAAAATGCCAAAGTGCTTCTAAATCTTCAGCCTCACTATAAAAAAAAAACCCTAAAAATAAATAAATTAGTAAAAGATATTTTATTACAGGGTCTCCCCTTCTGTCTCTTTGGCTTTGAGCCAAAGTACACTATGAAGTAACAGTTGGAAATGACCTCCACTCCTTCAAATGTGTTGTTTCTTTGGTTTGGTTTAAAATTAATCATATGTTTAAAAAAAATAATATTGTAGACATTTCTTGGTAAGCCCCAATTTTTACTCATAATGTGGCTCTTTGCCAGCGTCTAATATGACATCAGAGTGATGGTACCGTGATTATGCAGTACACATTGGAACTGTAATACATTGCTATGATGATATATTAAACATTGACATGGAACCTGAATATATAATTGGCAATGACAAAAGAAAGCATGATTTAATATCTTCCATGCCACACTCCCCACTCAAGTTGCTCAGGGTCATGCCTTCTCAGTGCATTCTCATTATTTCCAACAGAATATCCTGATGTTCAGCAAGTATTTATGGGAACCTACAAGAGCCTCTCTGTTGGATATGTTTTGTACATAATACAACAGTCAAGGGATTTCTAATATGTCATCTTTCTTACAAGGGAAAGCCTTTAAAATACATTGCTCCCCCTTGTTCTATCTAGAAGATAGGACAATGCTTAGTTAAATATTAGGTCATTTTCATGATAATATTAGGCTCTAGATAAGCTTAAAATATATCATACTCTGCAAAAGCCCTCAACTAATCAGTGTGTGAGTTGAGTTGTTTTTAACTTGTTTGTATTTGATTTGTTCTAAGAGTTACATATTGTATTTATAAAGTCACAGAGGACCCTTTGGGTATAAACTGTCCTTTACATTTTTACGTATCCAGCTGAACATCCCCTTTCCCATAGTGTCTCCTTGGCTTTTATTTCTTAGAGCATTCAGCAGAAATGTACTCTGTCAAACACAGCCAGAAGATATCATCCCCTTGAGGAATGTCGAGTATTCCTGTTCCCACGAAATTCTTCCCCTCTCCCCAGTTGTGCTGAAGCGAAGATATCTTCCCAGCTGTTACTCCTGCTTTCTATATTCCTTGGTACCAACTTTGAGATTTTTCCCTTTTGAACTGATTTATCTGTAGCCACCTTCTTTCCTATTCAGTGAGAAACAAGTAGGGTACCTGAACTCTTGTGTTATATTTTTTTTTGCATGCTGGACTCTTCCTTCCATCTTGCACTGTTTTGTCAAAGGGAAGGAAAATCGTCGTCTTTTCTACGTAATAATGAAAACTATATTTCTACAAAGCTCAAGTTACTTAGTGGTCTCAAAACATTGTTTAACTTCGTCATGCCAGTTGTGCGTTTCTGTACATGTATAGTTTTCTATACATATTTTTGTCCCTACTTTTCTGAGAGACTGATTTATGTACAAAGGCTGCCTTTTTTTCATTATCCATATAAAAAAAGAACAATGACCCCTAACACAACCATGATGTAGCTTTTTTTTTTTTTTTTTGTCCAAGAAATCAGCCTTTTTTGCATGGTTTGCTGGATAAACCCACGGTTAGCATAGAAGCAGATTGTTGTGGGCCACTTTCAAAGGCTTTTTTCCTTACTTTTCCCACCTCCGCACAGTGCCAGGGAGTTTTATTAGGACACCCTGTGAAATCCAGTGATGTATCTGGTAGCAGTCTAAATTGTGATTAGCCAATGGAATTCTGCATTTCCATTAATGCTGAAGCCTAGTGTCCCTGAGATTTATATCCCTGAATCTCTCAATTGATTTATAACCTGGTAATCCTTTTATCCCCATTTATATGCAGCATAACTTGACGTAAGTGCTAGAATGTCTCCATTAATCGAATTCAAGAGTGTTGGACTGAGAAACTGGACTAAAAACTTTAAGGCCATACTGTAAATACACTTTGTGTCAAAGGAAGCCGGGAGGAAATATGTCCTTGAGTTGCTTCATCTGTACATTCACTCTCAAGTGAAATGAAGAAGAAAATATATACCAAGTGTTAATGCTATATTTGGAGTATCTGTTGTGATAAAAAATATGTTAAAATACCTCATTTTGCACACCCCCTTCCCCAGCAGATTGTGACGCAGCATGGCTGTAGGCAAACTCTACATGGACTACCTGGTTTCTATATGCTGTGGTGCAGGTACCAACCGGGGTCCCAAAAACCATATAGTGTTTTTGTAGGCTGTTGAAATCCCATTGAAGTCCATAGGAATTAGTACCTGGATTTCAAAAAACTCCTGCTGCTGTTAAGGACTAGGAAGAAAAAAGGTGTTTTCCTTTCCTTGTCTCCAATCATGCATTATTAACTTTTTCTGAATTGTTTGGCACACAAGTGTGGAGTCCCAGCACTGCTAATTTTAATTACGTGATGGAAAATTTAATAGTTACTGCAGCTTTGCATTATTACCGCTCCTTCTGTGTGGACTTAGAAATGAGATGAAAGCATTGCTTATAAGAAAACCTGTGTAGTTTCTCTGAAACAATGGCTCACCAGCAGCAGCCCCTTCGATAACCTTTAGCAGCCATGTCTACAGAGGATGGGGGGAGTCCCATGTTACACTTAAATCAAATATGTGGCACAGCAAACCGAGGAGCTATTAAAATATATTTATTATTCATTATTAGTAAATTGCCTGCATGTGGAGTACTATAGAGTAGCAAACTTACAGTTTTGTTGACTCATTAAAAGTCTGCGGTGTGATGTCCTGCAAAACCCAAATTTGTATTTATAGCATTAATTTCAAAGCTCTGTTTAAGCAATTACATCTATGTATTACATGAAAAAGATGCAGAATAAAGGTAAATCTTACAGTATGCTGGTAATTTCCTGGCTGAATACACTACTGTCTGTCTTGAGACTTGATGTACTATTGGGATAGAACCTGATTTAACCCAGAAATTTACAGGTGAGACTGTGGAAGATAATGTGTGCCACTACTGAAGATGTGTTAATAAATTATAATTCTGTATGCTGTACGCATTCCAATTGCCTCTTTAGTAAATACTTAACACATTAAAGTCTGCCAGAAAATCAGATGAAATGAAACCAATTTAATTCCTTAATTTGTATTATGTTATGCAATACTACATCATGTTGCGTCCATAGAAACAAGAAATTGATATTTTCTGAATCAGATCTTCTGTTTCTCAGCAATTTGTTAATATGCTGGTATCTTCAGGGAGAGAATGATAAGAGAGCTTTCCATCTTTTGGATGTAATGTCGTCTTGTACTGCAGGAGGAGAAAAGGAGTAAATAACAAAAAAGGAGGACCATCATTCCTGCCCTCCTGTGTTATGATGATGCTATACTGCTACTATAATTATAAGAACTTAATGCACTAAAACCTCATTGTCAGGATCATTATATTTAATATTAAAATTCAGCATTTTTTCATTCCAAACCTGCTTAAAATTTACCTTGAGCACCATAGATGATGAAGTTATTTAAAATTAAACATGTACATGAATACATACAGTTTCAGGGCATTTAGTTAGCTGCTATATAAATAATGACCACAACTAATCACCCATGAGGAGAAAATGCTCTTCTACTACTGCATGTGTGGGCTGAGCAGAAAAGCCAATAGAATTCTGGGAAGTGTAATGGTCATCAGCAACAACAACAACATCAAAAAGCTAATTTGTCTGAAAAATGGCCACACAGAGGTCTTCGTTAACAGTTTCAAAAAGGTAATTCCGTGACATTAATAATGGAACTAGTTGGAGAAGGAACTATTTGTGAACGTTAAAAAAATAGAATCCTGAATCCACTTTTCTTTTGATTTGAACAGAGTTCAGTCTATAAAATTCTTGAAAATTCATTTAAAAAGCAAGCAAGCAAACAAATAAACATCACCAACTCCAGATGTCATGATCTCCTCTGTAGAGGAGGGGACTGGGAGCTGCTGTGGGTCTTGGCAAACAAGGTGAGAAAGGAAAATGGACTTGAGTCCTGGTACCTGGAATGCGGCCCACAGCACTCGTGTGCCGATCGGGTTCAGCTCCTGGAAGGAACTGGCAAAAAAAAAATAGTGTCCAATGTAACCTTGTAGTAAGTCAATAGGCTTGTTTCTGAGTGAAGCCATAGACTATTTTTCAGGTCCTGCCTAAAGAGAAAAGAACTGGCATTGCAAGTATCCTGGACAAAAAAGAAAATGAAAAGGATTTAAATATCACCTTAGTTTTCTGAGAGCACTTCTAGTATGCTTTGTCGATCCTACAACCATCCAAGTGACTACTTCAACTATTCATAATTTTGGTTTTCAGAGTTACTAAAAGAAGCCAGAGTCAAAAGAAGAACCTTCTTCTGTAGTTTGGCTATGTGCTGTATAAAATAATTGACTGTCTGATGAAAAACTCTCTTGTCATATTTTGTAATAAAATAATATTTTTGTGCATAGCTTGACCTGTCCTAGTGAGTTATGCTGCTCATTGTTTCATAGTAACAATTTCCAATGGGATTTTAATAATACTCTTGCTCTTACCGTCTTGTACAATGTAAGCTGTTACATTCAATTTGTAAGAAAAATATTCAGGTATAAAACTAGATAATCTGTATCCCTTTAGAATCTAAAGTCACTTTGCCAAAATATTTTAACACATGAAATTGCTTCTTAAGAGATGTTTGCTATGATAAAACGACAGAAAACTACATTTCCATTATAATTATAACTGACTAGTGGTGCTAAGTTTTTATAATTTAAAGGTATTCTCAAATCTGACAGCTCTTCCACGTTGAATTATGCATTTCTGGCTCTTAAATAGTTCTGCTGGCATGAGACAGCTGAGATGAAGTTGTCTTTCTAAAATAATTGCTCCATGGAGCATCCATTATACCTTCAGAAAAAATGTATTACTTGACTTCTACAAATTATAGACTAGCCTATAATGGGTATTTTTGACAGCTATTAGCTTTTTTAAAAAAATCTGAACAGTAAAATGAGTATTGATATCACTCTGCCGTGTCTTGCATGTTAATACCAACCTTTTCTGTACTCGTTTTCTAAAGCATGATGTAATCATTAATTACAATAATATTGATGTAATTGCACTCATCCTAAACTCCCCCCACTGTAATAGCAACGTGTGTTTCTTTTTCTACAGTAATACCCACTTCATATTTCCTGTTCAAGGAAGAAAGGGAAAAAAATGCAAACAGACTTAAGCATAAAATCCCACACCATATTTTGATATCATTACTGTTCAGGATGAATATGTCTTTGGCATGACCTTTCATTTATAATATTGTGGTGTAGCCCTTAGTACATGAGGACTAATCCTGAGACCTCACCTTCACAGGTAACACAAGAAGCAGCACAGAAAGATGTTCTGGTGTCTGGACCTCCTTTTGTTGGGTGCCTGCAGCAGCCAACTGAGATTATGTGTGTTTACCACTCTCTGGTCTATTTATGTTTTTAGATACAGCTTTAGTGACTTCAGTATTCATCAGTTTGCACCACGTAAATGCATGGCAGTTCAGGAAGTGTTAAAAGAGGAATTCTTGCAGGAGGGGGGAGAGAAAACAGAAAAACCTACTGATCCTTTTCAATAAAATGAGATATTCTGTATATTAAGTATATATTGTCCATGTTTTATTTAATAGGCTTCTAACTGGAAAGAGAATTGATGCCTGTCCTCCTACTTTGCCAAATGGTGTGTCTTCACATGAAGAGGAGCAATTCTTCGAAAGGAAAGTATGTTATTTTCATATATATGTTAGTTTTGTGAATTGAGCTGTGAGGGGAGGGTGGTTGTGGACAGAGCATGTTTCTTGTCTTTTGGAAATATTGTTCAGATCTAAACTATAATAGTACGATTATAATACAGAAAATAGAGGAACTGTTGAATATGTTTACTTACAGTGAAGTTAACTACAGTAATAATTGAATGTAAAAAGTCTTCTGCTCTCTGACTGTTGCACATGAGCACTGTGGTGTGGTACAGCCAGAACGTGACTGATCCACATTTGTGTTTATTTGTATCTTTGGTGCTTGAGTGAGAAGTGTGTGTCTGGGAGGCTCTGACGTCTGTTGAGCTGAAGGGAGAGGAGGAAACAGAAGGTATGGCTGGGAGGGTTATTCCTACCCTAGAACTATTTTGGCAGAGGCTGGATGCTTCTACCAGGTGTTGGTCTGTGCTGAGCCCCTTTCTATGCTGTCGGCAGCCTCCTAGGAAAAGGCGTCAGAGAGCAGATCAGCTTGGAGCAAAGGATGAAATCAGATTAATTGAGTTGCTGTGTGAATCAAAGTGAAACCCAGCACTGGGTTTGATTTTGCTTATGTGCTGAGAACACTTAACTTGCATAAAAAATCACCTAGTAGCCAGGGCAATCACCTGAGATGTTTGCAAGGATAACAAAAAAACGGTGAAGATGTGTAAACTCGGTTCCAGTGGTGCACAGGGACGGCTGAACAGCAATGAAAAATATGCTTATGGTAGCACCCATAACTGCTTTCAGTGCCTTTTGATTTCTTGTCACCATCTTGAGTGTAAAAACCAGCTTTTGAAGAGCAGTAAAAAAAAAAAAAGACCAGACTTTCTTTCAAAGTAAATATTTCCCTTTTCGCAAAATAATCAACACTCCAAGTATTTTGAAATAAAGTTAATGTCATAATAAGAAACATTAAGAGCTGTAAATGTTCTCAGTGTTGATAGAACAAACTCCAAAAATCCCATTATAATCTCACAAAAAAATTTAATGGCAGAGTAATCAGCGTAATACAAACTATATTTAGAAGCACTACCATTATTACATCATACATCATGAAGACCCTCTAGAGATGGTATTACCAGAGATTATAGGCTACTTCTGAAAGCCATTAAGGATCTATTAGTTGCCAAACTGGTCCATCCATAACTTTCAGTAATGTCCTCTCTGGAGCATTACTTTTCTTATCACATGATATCTGTAGTAGCGGAACTTAAGCTTTCAACCCATGACCGTTGAAAGAAAAAGTAGCCTTGACATCTCGGCTTTTTTTGTAATGAATGCCTTTATTATATTCTTGTCCCAAGTTTTGCAATTATTGGAGGAATTAATCAATATACCTGCTGGGATTTATATTTTTTGTTTTGTTGGGGTTTTTTTCACTCTCATTAGGTGATCTCTGAAGTGAAAATTATGATATGTATTTCCATGTTAATGAAAGTCTGTTGGACTAAATATAAAGTAATAAAACAAGTTCAGAATTTGGCATAGGTTGGTGACTTGGAACAAAAATTTGGTGTGAAATCGTAAAAAATGCTCTGTCGGAGATTCGTGTTTTCTTTCAGCAGGAATGGTTTTAAGGTTATCAACTCTTTGAATACATGGTGCATAACAAAAATTTGATTATAAATTTGGGAAGAGTAATATTGTTGTTTTAGAGCCACAAGCCAGTATCCTTTTACATTAGGGGCTGCCAAAGAACAGCCCACAGCATATACAATGATGTAAAGGGTGACTGCTGTAACTTTTGTAAAAGTCTGGTTTCTTCAATTTAAACTCATAAAAAATGATATATAAAATGAAACAGCTTGCATCTATGAAGTAATACTCTGGCATTTTTGGTATTTGTGAAGAGATTATACGCAACCTGATCTTTTGGTGTATTGGAAATCTCTTGTTTCTTGATCCACTCTTTTTTCTTATTTAAGCATGAGAAATTTCAGATTTACTTGTGAGAGTTTTTGAAGTGGTCCGTGTGACATCTTAAATGCTATGACATGTATCTGGTTTCACTTGTAGTCATTCACTTAATATCTGATACCATTTTGAATATGTAGAACAAATGTGGTTTTTTTACTGCTTTGTAAAGCAAATTTCTGCAAAATGATACATTCATTAAACATTCCTTGGAATTACTGCTCTTTACTGGAGAATGAGAAAAATCCATTGTTCTAAAAGGTTTATTAGAAAATTAAAATAAAAACCACAAAATGTATTCCTGGAATGGTTGTGCTGTTGCTAATACATATAGAAACTCTTGTCCTATAACCCTTATCGTACTGGTCCTACAGATGCAGAATATTGGCGTAATACATACAGTTGCTGAACACCTGAAGATATAAGTGCATTCATAAATAAATTGTTATACTGAGCAGATTGCTAAGTTAAAGCATGCATAAAATGATAACAAATCATTAGTGATATTTTACATCCACTTTTCAAATGAATAAATGTCTGCACAAGGTGAAAATCTATGAAGATCCAGGCCCGTGAGCTTTTCAAAACAACAGAATACTAGCTCTTATTTTGGGGATCTCATCAAAGGACTTCAATGAAGAAAAGTGTATGGATTTTAAAGTTTGCTTTATTCTTTACTGTAGGTGTAAAATCAGGGCTGTTGTAGAGCAAGTGGGCTGCCAAATCATTTAATCATGGGATAGCAGTGTGTACTTTGTGTGCGAGTATGAGATTTTCCCTTCAGCGCGACACAGCAGCTCTGAAGTAGTGTGTGGGATGTTAGCTTGTCACCATTTTATAGCAAAAAAACCCAAGAAATGTCTGATTAAGTCAGAGAAAAGTTACTGCATTATTAAAATGGGTGAATCAATTTTTTTTCTTTCTTATGGTTTGTCAAATTTATAAAATATTATATTTCTCTTCAGATAGAGTTACATACTGTGTAGCTCAGAGATAATCCCTATGGTCTTGGCATATGTTACTTAATTGTCTCAGAAGGAAATACCATAAATACCATGCTGTCATCTCCCATGGGCATTTGCTCATCTGTCACAGTGGGAGCTCCAGACTGGGTGAGGTGCTCTAAGACATTTCTTAAACTATGTAAATCACAGCCATTTCTCCTTCCTACTTCCCAAATGGTCAATTATGTATAAACATGTGTTAATAAAAATTTGCTTCTTTTGCCTCCGAGGTACACACCCAGAAAGCTATGTGAGTATGATAAACTATAAATGCCATTATTATGTGATTCAACCTATGACATAAATTACTGATTTAAAATGCCGACATAGATATGGCAGTCTGTGGGATTCAGGCCCAAAGTAGGAGCAAAACAAAACTATCAATAAAAGTCATTAAAGAAACAGGAGAAGTTTCTGCATTTCTCTCATCCTCTTTTAAGGAAAGTGTTTTGTATTTACCTACTGAGGAAAAAGCAATTAGAAGATTATGCTGAAAGTATGCTAAAGGCTATTTAACACATTTGCTGCTTAATGACCTCTGTACAGGTTCAGTTGCCATATGAGATAGAAAACAGCCAAAGTTGAAGGGATACAGATTGCAAACAACTGTGATGAATATTGATACAAATAGATGGCAAAGAGGCGGCTAAACAGGTGTGCTATGCTTGGCTGTATCAGTGAGTAACCCCAAGGGGTGTAAAGAAAAGACCTGATATTGTAACAATCCACATTGTCAGTGTGTTTTCTGTCTTCAAAGGACCTGTGGCGAACACGTCTTATTTATCTGATACTTATCTCCCAGTCTAAATCAACTCCTGGACTGTGTTTACATAGGTCAGCATGGTTATTTTGAAAGAGAATCTCTGATTGAATTTACACTTGTCCATACTTAAGATATGGCTAGTCAATAAACTGATGCCACATTATTGATTCATATTTCTTAAATATCTGATGGTGGAACGTTTCTGATGTGCTGAGAAATTGAATCGGCCACACACATTGCTGCTGTATCAATGGCGAGTCTGGAAAAAGTGTTGGATCAGATTATGGGCAATTTTACATCCTTTTCTTTCTGACATATGTAGCACTTGAGAAACAAGTGTATGAGAGCCAGATATCTTCAGAGCAGCTCATTAATACTTACATAATTTCAGAGGCAAGACGAGAAAGATATTGTACAGAAATGACACAAAATCTTTGCCTGAACATTACTTAGAACTGAGGTTATTTGTAGGAAAAATAGTGTGATGATATTCTTTGTGTGTAGGGGTAATTTCTATAGTTTTTGCTAAAAGATGGAAGATAAATAAGGTGAAGAAGGTGGCATTCAGTTGTAAAATAATGGTTTAAAAATGGGGGCCAGAGTATCATGCATGGCCAAGGTGCAAGGGACAGTGATGCAGTAAGGAAAATATCACTACCTTTGAATTGACCCCTTCCTCCAAATCTTGAATCCAACAGCCTGAACATCTGGGTAATTATTTTCCTTCCCATTTCCAAATGACAGGAGACACACTCTGAATTCAGGCTTTGCTGCTGGGGGTTACTCTCTTTTGCCCAAGCTCTCAGAAAACTTTCACGATGCAAATGGGTTTTTTACCAGAGAGCTTTCATTGGGAAGGGGGGATTTGAAGCAAAGTAATTTAAATTTTATTTTCTCATTCATGTTTCATAGCTTAACAAGCATAAATGCACTATTCTTTATTTTGTGGTAAGAACTCTGTGTGTTAAATATCTTTACGTTTAGCAGTATCAGAAGCAAAAAGCTAGCTGGAAATGTTGCTTTTTTGATGCTATGATTTTTTGGCTCATACTTACAGGGTCAAATAGATAGTGTGAATTATGATGAATTTGTATGTTTTCCCTTCTCTCCTTCGGAAAAAAAAATGTGCAGTGTAATATGAGGCATTTGAATTTATTACCATTCATCAAAGACGGCTTTTGGCAGCATTTTATCACCAACGAACTCACTGGTATATAAAAAACAATACATGTGCAGTTCTGTGAAGCAGGAAAGGAAATTTGATGGGAAGGTCTATTACATCACTTGAGCAAGTATTTTTTTTTCAACCAAATAAAAATCTTAGAGGCGCCATTCACATTGCTGTAGCTAAAGGCCATCATAAACCCCAGTTTTCATGGTGTTGTATATCATTACTGAACCATTAAAAACTATACTACCTTTAAAACTGGCATTTTGTGGAGGACAGCTTGCAAAGGGGAACGTGTCTGTGTATTTTTAAATTAGGAAAAATATTTGTCAGTTAAAAAGGTCAAGCAGCTAATATTTATTTACATTGTTCAATTTTAAGACTATTGTATCTTAATGTTCTGCATATGCTTAAACCTCTATGTATGAGGAGTTTTTTAAAATGTACATTTGTCTTTCTGTTCCAGAATCTAGTTTTGTGGGAAGACGTTAACTTAATAGTAAAATTTATTATTATGTCTTGATCACAGAGAGACATGAGCATGTGCACAATTTTATGTACTCAGAATGGTACGAGCAAGCTAGGAAAGCTCCATACGTCCTCACTGCTTTTGCAGGGACTAGAAAAGTGAGTACCCAGCACCTTTTAGTAGTCATGACTGTCTGAAGCGCCACTATTATCTATGCCATTACAACTGCACTTAAAATGATAGTAGTAATGAATAGCCGTAATTTTATTGTAAACCCATGATTTGATTTCCCAAAGTGTCTGCACAGCAGAGAGAGATGTGTATCCTTGAGTCATATAATGCTATTTTCCAAACATCCATCTGAATGTGGAAACCTTTTCTCCTTCCTATATCCTCCATTTTATATGAGCTCAGAAAATTTTGTTCTATAAACTAATGATGAGCCCTTGAAATGCAATTAATATTGTAGTTGTAACATCTTTTCCTGTGAAGTAGGTGAGCTGTTGTACTTTCTATTGATGGAGCAAATGTCTTGGTAGTTTTACTGTGTCACAGAGGTGTAAAATTATTAAACAGGATCGTTTGAACGCAACATTTTCCCTGTGCGTTTCATGTAGGAAAGTCCACATAATTTTAATTTTTCATTTCCATATCATCTGCTATATCTTTTCTGATGAGAAACTTCTATTCCATCTTTAAGTAGCATTATTCATTTCCTTGCATGTTACAGAATTAGTTAGTGCACCTAAATGATGACATATTAAAATGAATGAAAATAAGCATGGTGGTATGTGGTATAAAGCAGTCCATCTGTACTGGTTATCTGATTATGGGATATTCATTCCCTGATCATGGATGCAAATTACATCAGCTGCTCTGTGACCTTCAAAGTCTAATTATTCTTAGTTAATATTAGGCACCTGAGTTTTTAAAAGAAAATATAGTCTGTGTGTACTTGTGATTGAAGAAGAGAAGTGTCAGTATATCACTATTTCTAATTTAAGTCCAGTTAAAATGTCTGATGAACCATATGTAAACATGAATCATATGCGTACTTTATTATCGTGTTCTACATTACTAATAGAGGAAAAATGTCCTTTTCTACATGGTTATAATATCATTTAAAAATTTAGTAGTATAAGGTGAACATCTTACCAGAAATATGCAATCGCAAGATTAATAATCAAAGCTGAATAATAAATAATGACACGTTACCAGGAGACCTGTCATTTACCTCTCCTGGTTTATTTGATAGGATGAGTAGTAACAGATTTAAACTGCAAGAGGGGAGATTGAGATGAGATCTGGGGAAGAAATTCTTTGCTGTGAGGGCGGTGAGACCCTGGCCCAGGTTGCCCAGAGAAGCTGTGGTTGCCCCATCGCTGGAGGGGTTCAAGGACAGGTTGGACAGGGCTTTGATCAACCTGATCTGGTGGGAGGTCTCCCTGCCCAGGGCAGAGGGTGGGTCTGGATGATCCTTAAGGTCCCTTCCAACCTGAACCATTCTATGATTCTGTGATTTAGAGTTCTGTGAGCTGCCTTGCACCTCTGTGTGATCCATGATTCCTGCCTAACCTATCAATAGGTGCTTCCAGCTGTGTATCATTTCCTGTGCTTCCGATGACCCACCTGACAATTGCTTGTTCTCTGTCTCCTGACAAGAACAAGACAACAACCAGAACTTGTGTGGGTGACGGGTTTTCAAGATGTTCAGTTTTCATGTTCTTCAATGTGAACTAAGGAATATATGGAAAATGAAGGTTAGAATGAGTGAGTAAAGAGAAGAATAGGTTGTAAGAGAAAAAGCAGGGGATATGTAAGATTAACATTGGAGTAATAGGGTGTTAATTAGTGAAGAATATAATATATATATATAAAAATATAATATAATTCAAAGGACGAAATTAACTGGTACAGCCATCAAGTTAAATCAAAGCCATTTTGGTTTGAAATGTGATATCGAGTTACATAAAGATATCATATACACCAACAGGATTATGGTAGCAAATCTGGTTGTGTGTGTATATGAAATAGTGAGAGGGTGAAGCAAGTAGAGGGACATAGAAGGACACAGGATGGAAGCTTGATCTTACATTATAAATTGTGTGATAAATGGAGCGGTGGCTGAAGTAGGCTCCCTAAAGAGATTGTGTCCAAGTCTTATTGCTAGAGATATCTTGGGGGGCCAAAAAAAGCAAGGTTCCTCACTTCAAAAACTTTTAAACCCCCTCAACTTGATGTGAGTAAATGATAAAGTCTCAGAAATGGGATGATTTCAATTCTATGCTTTTTAGAATTCTACCTTAGTGGTTGTTTAAAAGCTGGGTTCGTGTAGCGTTTGGTTTAGAAACGTGCGATTTGGGGCTATGGGACTTTGCCACGAGGAGTTCACGTTAGTTGGGACAGAGGAGGAGTGCGGGGAAGCGGTAATGAGCTATGGTTCTCCTAATTTCTTTCTTCGTTTCTTTTGCTAAGATTGAATTTTCAGTTGTCATGCACTACTGGTAGGATGAGACCAGTTAAAAAAAAGGTTAAAAAGAAAAAAGTTAAAACAAAAAGTATTTGATGTTAAAATTTTTTTTTTTACATGCTGCTCTATATTTCTTGCCTTACAGATTTGGGAGGGTCTGTTTGCAGCTCTAAAAGTCATAATTTAGCATTTAGGGGTATTGGTCAACACTAGCAAGGTAAACAGAATGCTTGAAGGGCAGGGGAAAAGACGAAATGCCCTTTGTGGGTCTCTACCTGCGTAGTAAATATTGTTTATTGTGTGGCTTTATCTAGCAGGTTCTCATTTCTCCTAAATAACCCCACAATTACAGTAGGAGAGAAACCAGCTTGCCTACCTCAGAAAGCTACATATATATATGTATTTTTTTTTCCTGCTAAAGCCCTAAAAAATGGTATAGAAGTGCTTAATACATTTGAAGAATACTAAAAATGCACTACATTTTCACAGGAGCTCTCATTATTACAGGATGAGTTAGCCTATCTGAATTAGAAATACATTAGCAAAGGGATTTGGGTAGACATGTCTATATGGATTAAACAGAGCTGCACTTTGCTTTCCTGAGGTTTTTTTTTTTCCACTTTTTTTTTTTTTTTTTCCTCCTTCCCTTCTCTCCTCAATCATAATGAGAGGTGATTGAATTTATTTGGGCAAAATCCAAGCTGAACCCAGCAAAGGATATTTTCAGAGTTATCCTTTTTAGATGCTTGCCATATCAACCAAGATCTGTTTTTAGGCCCGGTTATTTAAGGCTGCCTTAAAGACTAATGAAATATAGTGTGATGGATGTTACCCCGTTTCAGGGACTTTAAAGTAAGTTACTTTCAGAAATGGAAAAAAAAAACCCCAACCCTATAATCTTCAGGCCCCGCTTCAGTACTACTTTTCCAGATCATACATTAATTTTCAGTAGTAAGATGCTCTATGTAATGTATATGTTAATCTTCAAAAAAAAAAAAAAAAATTTGGTTCTGAATTTTCTGAACTAAGGAGAGATTTGCAACTGAAGAAGCAATCTTGAAAAGCGGGGTGACCGTAGTTTATAAATGTTTTTGTTTTTACCTTTCTGAGAGGTAAAATTTTAAAGGCACCTGAGTGAATTAGGAGCGAAAGTGGAAATTCTCTCCTAGCTGCACAATAATGTGTTATTGCCTGACAGTTTGTGCATTTTGATAAGTGACATACTGTAGTATTAGCATTTTGTCACTGTCTTTGCAAAGCCAGATAAATTTAGGCTTCTAAACCTGAAATCCTGCTTTGTATGCTCTGGAGATTATATTTTTTTTTATTATTATTTTTTCAACATGGTATATTTAGGAGAATAGCATGACATCGGTTTGTCACTTTTTAGGTCATATTTGTATTATAGTTATAGGATGACCCACATATATTCGCGAGATTTGTTTACAGATAGCACTATGCAGTCATTTCTATTGAAAGTCCTTGAAAGTAATGAGTTATTATAAGTGACATCCCTAAAGAAATGATTCTTCAACCTTAAATTTTTAAATTAAGATATAATATACTTTAATTTTTTTGGCTTACACATTTATCTTAACAATGAAATAAAAATCAAGTATTTCTTTTTAAGATTATTTGTACTTCTTTATTCACGCTATATTTCCAAAGTACATTGAGGCTTTTTATATTTAAAAATGTAACACATTTTTAAAATCAGATGAGTACAGTTGCTTTGAGAATCTTTTTAGTATTCATTTGTATTTCAGTGGTTTGACAATTGTCCTGTCTCTTCGGTTCAAGTGAAAGCGTTACCTATCAGGCATAAACAGCTAAAAGTAATGCACCAAAAACATCAGTGATTGCTAACTTTGGAGAGCATAAAATAAATAAGGATGACAATGGAAAGGTCTAGTTTACACCTGAAGAAGGCCAAAAAATGAGAAAAAAAAAAAATGTCAGTTCTGGGTCTTCACTTAAACAGCATATTCATAAAGAGAGAACGCTGCTCAAATGAAGTTTAAGAATCTGACTTGAAAGGTCATGAAATTCAGATTTACATCTAAAATTCATCATATTGTTCCTCACTGTAGCAGAGATATTGTAACAAGGAGTGATGTTACTTACAGTGATTCGTCTCTGGTCGCTCTGGAGAACAAACCACTAAGTGGAATTCCTTTTGAGAACCCTTTTATGAAATTGTTATAGCTCTTCAGACTGGGACCAAATACAGGCTGTATTTATATGAGCTTCTAAACTGAGTATTTTTTATTAGTAATTTGTGGAATATAAATTTCCATATTTAAAAATATGATTTCCATATTTTTGCTCCTCAGTTCAATTGAGAGAGGTAAAATTAAATGTTTGTTGTTCTTCACAATCTATATAAGCTATACATGTGGGAATAAAATTATGTTTTAATAAAAAATCTGGTGAATGCGTTAAAAATTGCCCCTTAGAATGAAACAGAGCCATATAATAAATTTCCTCTGGAGTGTCTTTGTGTAGAAGGCAGAGGGCTGTCCAGGTAGGGAGAAAGGGAGAAGGGTCTCTTCCCACGGTGGGGAGCTATGAGGATTTTCACAGCTTTGGGAAAGTTGATGCACACATCAGGAGAGCCAAGAATATCGTTGTTTAAGCGCTTGCTTGCCTTTTTCTCAGTCAGGCAGAGTAGTGAGGAAAAGCTAGATCCTCCGTGTCCTCCATATGTCTGCCTGAGATTTTGGTGAAAATTTGATTCCAAGTATGAAAACTTTCCAGGTTTATTCCTGTGTAAAGTTTTGATTTCAGCGTCTTGGCATTTTCAGTTAAAAAACATTTTGCTGGAAAAATCTTTATGCACTTAACACAGAAAGAATGAAAACAGTGATGCAAAGACTGTTTCATTTAATACCTTTTTTTTTTTCTTTTTTTTTCACATGCAAAGAACGTTATTTGACGAAATTCAGCCCACAGTGTTCAAGAAACTGTCTGCATTTTTTAACTATTTTTGCCTGTCACTGGAAGAGTTATGGTTGGTGATGCAAGTGCAACAGCAGCTCAGAGTTCCTGTCAGGGAAAAGGGTAGAAAGGAGGGACAGAGGAGCATTTTAAATAAAATTTCAATTGCAGAAATAAAATATCAAATTAGAAAAGAGGAAATATTTATCTAGACAACAATACTCTAAAAAACCAACTACTTTTAGACTTCCCATTTCCTCAGTATCTAAGCAACTCACAGATTTCTATTTAGTCCTTAGCACATGTTTCCATGAATTGGGGAAGCACCTTTATTCTCAAGCTGATACCCTCTAGTGAAGGAAGGAACTAAGGCCATCTATCAAATATTCAGAATCCTAATCATGATGTCATTCCTCATAGTTATAATTAATCTTCCATCATTAAATACTTTTACCAACACTTTCTCAGGAAGCTCCAAAGATCTCTGTGCAAATAGATATTGTTATGTCTATCCTAATGTCTTATATGTCATAACAAATAAAAAAAAAAGTCAAATTGGAAATTTTGTGATAAATCTTATGACATTGCAAGATAGCTGTTAATTTTTTGCCACATGATAACTATATTCTTCTGAATTTCCACTCTTCTAACTGAGAACACGTTTACCTCTAGTCAGTCTAAATTCTATATTCCTGTAACAGAGGATATTGGCCTCAAAAGGCAGGATTTTTGTAAACAGTGTATTGATTTCATACTTCTAGTTGTAGCAGAATGTAACCAATGTATTTCTGGTTGCATGTACTTCTTGTATTAAAATATTGAGTGCAGATTGCCTTGGTTAACGGACTTTGTCAAGAAATACTCCATAAAATAATGTTAATCATTATTCTGTCTTCATTTCACCACATATTTAATTTACAATAGATTAGAGAAATGACTTCATTACAGGTATTTAGAGTAGATTAGTAAATTTGTTTGTGCTGATTGAGTCCACATTGATTTGTGATGATTGGTTCCCCAGCATATACATCTGGTATGAGGTTGACCTGAAAAAGTATAACTGTGCTGGGGCTGTCTTCCTGTTATAATTGTATGGGCTTACTTCATTGGGTTATGTGTACATTATTGCAATTGAACTAAAATAGGCCTGTTTTTCACTGTGTGCAATTTAGTCATGCATCAATACATTTTTAATTAAAAGTGTATGACAGGTACAATAGTAGAGTACTCCAAATAATTTTCTAAAGCAGTCCGTTTCCTCAAAGACAGGTAATCAGAATCTGTCTTGGTTAGTCAGGGAATGTATAATTTTTTATTAATATATATGATTAAGCATCTAAAAACTTTATGCTAAATTGTCAGATTTTGGTCGCAAGCCCTGGACTGTGGATATTTCAAGTTTATAATAGCAAAGTGAGGCGTTCTTCTTGACAGAAGAAAAAGATCTTGCTGGAAAACTTGATGAGGTCATTTTGTAGTAATAGTCAACATCAGAATAGCATATCATGATATAAATGCTTGGATCACCTGTCAGGGCGGGAGCTAAGACAGATATAGCTCCCATTAATGGCATCGGGGTATCTGGTCCCAACGTCGGTGGGACAGTTAATGGTGGAAACTGGATTGCTGTTTCTTCAGTTTCCTTACCTACTGCTGCCAAAGGAACTTGAAAAGGAAGATTTTTCATGCAAGAACATGAGATTATGATCTGCCTTAAAATAGATTGGTCCTTTAAGGCTGCCTTACCAGTAAAGCAAACAACTATAGAATGATTTTCCCACTGCAATGACTTTAAGACAGCGTTATGAGAATGTAAAGTGGTTAGGTTGATAAAAAAAGGTTTAATAACCATTTGGCTCTTTCTAGCTTAAATACCAGAGCTGATGCTGGGAGCTGGAAGGTCTGAGAGTCTCAACATAACAGGGAGTTGGCAAAAGTTTTTCGTGGTTCCAGGGTGCCCTGAACTGTGCTTGGATATTTGCCTGTGGATGTGTGGTTGTAATGTCAGAGTAAGCAAAAATAAGCATGATTCTGTGCCTACCTATTGCCCTTGTTTTGTTAAGCACTTCTCACTCTCTGAGGTGTTATTAGAATAAAACAAAACAACGGTGCATTATCTTTCCTCATTTTTATTGAATGAATTTAAAAATCACCAAAAGTCATGGGGTTTTTTTGTTGTGTTTTTTTGTTTTGCTTGGTTTAGTTTGGTTTTGTTTCTTTTTTTTTGTTTGTTTGTTTTTTGTTTTGTTTGTTTTCTTCCAAAGAAACCTGAAAAATCTCCGTTCAGATTTATTGCTCTGGTAAATGTGTAAAAAAAGGCAAAGCTGCCTATCTATCATTTCTCCAGTTAACGTCTTCTACAGTTTCTTCTTACTGTTTTGCCAAACAAAGGAAAAATGATGGGTGGTATTTCTGTGCCCTGATATTTGTGCAAATTATGATTCCAGTTGTCTGAAAAGTGTAGAAAAGCTGTAGATATTCTCCCTGCCCAGATAATATTTCTTTAGTTCTGAGTGTTTGTAATGAGAACACCCTGGAGGAGTTTCTCTGATGCTAGTAGATTAAGGGTCATCAGTTTTATTTTTCCAGGAATCTCATAAATAGATCTCATTTACTGAGTATTTTAGCACAGTATCCTTATTCAGAACACCCCAATTTTCCTTATTTTTTTCTTCCATTTAACAACCACAACCTTGGTAGGAATGTTACCGCCACTTGAACTGACTACCAGAGGCAATTTGGCTTTTACCTGCTCTGTGAACCAAAATAGGTTTGGTTGGCAAAAGGTGATCAGGATGTCCTTTGCTTTGCTATTTTTCCTATCCTCAGAAAGGGCCGAGAATGTCAGAAATAAAGTAATTCACAGCTGCTATTTGTTCGTGTTCCAGGATTACACAAGGGAGTTTTTCAGATATACGGGTTGATATCAACCCTGTTCTGTTCTGGTTGTCTTTGCTCTTAGACACTGTGGCCAGGAATGGCACAAGAACCACAACCAGCTATGATTTATAATCGATTTAGGAAACCTTCTTCTGACTGCTATTATACCATGGCAAGTGAGGGAAGACAATACAGTGTCCTCAAAAAATCACTTTCCTCTAAGTGTATAAACGCTATCAGTCATTAAATTAGGGAATGATTTTTGCAGGAAATCCTTAGAGTACATACTTAAGGTTTTGGGTGGCAGGTATTTCCATGCATGTCTGGGTTGTTAAAAATTCTTTCATTTCCATACCTCTGAAATCAGAGTTTATCAAGTAGCTTCTTTAAAATTAAAAAAAAAAAAAAAAAGAAAAAGAAAATGAAAAAAAAGAAGTATCAGGACAATTACAAATGAAATGTTTTGAATTATCATTTTTTCATTATTGCTAGTTATTTTCTCACAAAAATGAAAGGTAAAAAAATCACTATAAGGTTAAATGAAACATTTGACTTTAAATGTTTTCCTTCAATTTTCTGTTTTAAAAATATATCACTTCAAAACTATGTTTTTATAATATCTCTGGAATTATTTTACTGATTTTCTTTCTTAACCTTAGCTCCCATTTAACGTGATTTTGTTTGCTTGTTTGCTCCAGTGTATATGCTCTAGTATAGACATAGGAAGTGCATGGTGACATTCTTTTCTACACTTCGGTGTGCTTTTGTAGTTACATTTGAAGTACTAAATATTTAGCTGGGAAATCCTCCCTCTTTTCCCTTTCTTTCATGTACATCACATCAGAGACAATTTCGGAAAATTGGATTCAGTTTCACTCTGTGTCTTTATGTCCTACCTCCTCAGAGATGCATAAACCCCCTGAAAAACTCACAAGATCTGGATATTACCAGAAACTTCTTGCATCAGCTTGGAGAAATCATGTAACCTCCCCACGCTTCTATGAAATGTAGATAACGCATTATTTCTCCCACCTTTTCTTGGTTCGACTGAAATTTTCTCAAGGCAGAGACTCCCATGCTACATCTGTGCCGAGAACATCTTACAATGAAGTGGAAGTTCAGCTTCAGGCGCATAAGCATTAGTACAATGCAGATTAATATATTTTCTTCCTTTTTTCATTTATTTAAAGATACAATCGACCTCTGCTTGAGCTCTGCCCGAGGTATGAAATATGTGTAAAAGTTCACTTTTTTAGCAGCAAGATGTTTCTTAATTAGAGCTCTTCTTATCAGTCTGCTTATTTTAACCATTTTAATTTAAATATTATCAGGGTCTCCACTTTAAAAAAATATACCATAATTCATTTTAATTTTTTTTTACATTATTAGTATATCTAAATTATATGTATTTCTTTGTGGGTTGCTGTTCAAGAATTCTTCCTCAAAGCTATTAATAACAGAGGGAACATGGAAAGGTACATTCTGCTGATGATGAGTTGAACATTAATTTGATGGAAAGCAAACAAGATCTACACTTGCAGGAGAACTTTCCCTGTGACTCTCTGGAATGGAGATAGATTTTCTATCGAAACCTCTAAACATGAAAGGACACACACCCCAGAGATCCAAGAAAACCCCTAATTAAATGAATTAGAATACAGCGGCCATAAAATTATGTTTGTGTTCTGCCATCCTAGACTTCACCACCCTGGGGACATTGTCTAGCCAGCGATCAGAAGCACAAATGAACTCTGACTCTGATAACTTCGAGACCTAACAGAGAAAGAATGGTGGAAAGTTTGCCAGAGAGGCCCCAGAGATAATAGTTAGAATTATATAACGTACATATAGAGGACAAAAAAGACAACAATTTTCTCCTTTGGGATGACAGCTTCAACTATGAATGTGACTTCAATAAAAAAAAACCATTGTGATTTGGAGATAAAAAATGACTGCTGGCCAAATCTGGACCCTGGCATCCAGCCTGCATGGATGGGGATTTGCACGGGTGCTCTTTGCAGTAGGCAGAGGAACATCATACCTACTCTTTAGATATTACTAGACCCCTTAGTTCTCTCCAAACTAGGCAATTTAGAATAGTGAATCCTCCGAAATGCCACATTAATTTTCTCCCATCCATGCCCTATTCTTGTACTTCTACTCGCAAAACTTAGAGATCTTTGCTTTTCCTTTTCTTGGCTGGTCCAGAGTGTTCCTGCTCTGATGTTGAGCAAGATATTGTTTTTGGAAAAATAATAACCCAGAGCTTACCAACGTGCAGAACTGAATAATTTCTTTAGACTTTATTAAAGGATTTCTGTGTGAAAATTTTAGGAGTATACAGATATTTAAATTACATTAAAATAACAATATTTCCTAGAATTGAAGCATAATATTCCTTTTTTTAGCATCCCAGAAGTATAAAAAAGAAAGCTGTTCTTTTCTGAGACTGAAACCTTTTTGGACTCCATCTGCCAAATACAGGGGTAAATTTTGTCTATGTGCATACTGGATTGTTGTCATCTTAAGCTGGAGGTATATAGAATGCATTTAAATCCAGAATGCTGTCTTTATGTTGAATGTTATATACAAAGCCTACAAAAAAAATGACATTTGTCAAAAGCTACAGCCTGACCGTGCTGAATGTTTGCTTTGTTATCGTGGAGAGTGGTCACTTATCCTTGATTGTCTTCCAAATTATTCTAGGACTTAACTACAGTTAAAAATGTGACCTGAAACCAATGCCTTGAAGGAAGATGAAATTGCTTCGCTGCCACAGAAATACCAGTACAAGTCAAGAAAATCAGTTGTTTTCTCTAATCTTCTTTCCTATAGAAACTTTGCTAATGAGATCAATTCCAGAGACAGTTGCCTTGATCCACAATAGTAAAAGTCCTTCTGTCGGCAGCTAAATAAAGCTGGATAACCTAAAGCTATGTTAAGAATTTGTAGCATAATGTAAGGTGAACAGACAACCTGGCTTTACTGAGGCAATGCTGATACTTAAGTGTGTCACATTCTGTTTGACTGCTAAAAATGGCCTGTAACTGTTCTTTTAGCATAGCATCCTTCCTTTCTGTCCTGCTGCAAATGAGAAGCTGTGTCCTTCATCAACGTGACATGCAATTCGGATGTAGTCCCAGCTGATTTTGTAACTCTGGGAGTAGGTAGGAGGAAAGCAAGCCATGGAAATATTCACTTTACTTCAATGTTTAGCGGCTTAGCTGAAAAATAAAATCTTTAAGCATATTGAGTGTTAATCGTCCACTCAATACCTAACCTTTCTGTGAGCTGTAGAAAGAGCCTTGGAATCAGCAAATATTTGTTCAGAAAATCGGAAATAAGACACTGAGACAGACCCTTTATCTTTCCCAGGCTGAAATTAGAAGAGAGGGTGTATTTAATCACTGGTAAAGCTTCGTCCCGCACAAAACTTGGGGCCTGTTGGAAGGTACAAGAAGTACAATTAGAATAATTGTAATAATGGCTTGAGAGCAGCTCTGAGGAGAAGGACTTGAGGGTACTGGTGGATGAAAAGCTGGACATGAGCTGTCAATGCATGCTGGCAGCCCAGGAAGGCCCCCACATCCTGGGCTGCATCCCCAGCAGCGTGGCCAGCAGGTCAAGGGGGGTGATTCTGCCCCTCTGCTCCGCTGGGGGGAGACCCTCCCCAATGCTGCCTCCAGCTCTGGGGCCACCAACAGCAGAAGGACATGGACCTGTTGGAGTGAGCCCAGAGGAGGGCCAAGAAGTGGCTGGGAGGGCTGGAGCCCCTCTGCTGTGAGGACAGGCTGAGAGAGTTGGGGTTGTTCAGCCTGGAGAAGAGAAGGCTCCGGGGAGACCTTAGAGCCCCTTCCAGTCCCTCAAGAGGCTCCAGGAAAGCTGGGGAGGGACTCTTGATGAGGGAGGGGAGCCATAGGAGGAGGGGGAAGGGTTTGACCCTGAAAGAGGGGAGATTGAGATGAGATGTGGGGAAGAACTTCTTTGCTGTGAGGGTGGTGAAACCCTGGCCCAGGTTGCCCCGAGAAGCTGTGGCTGCCCCATCCCTGGAGGGGTTCAAGGCCAGGCTGGATGGGGCTTTGATCAACCTGGTCTGGTGGGAGCTCTCCCTGCCCAGAGCAGGGGGGCTGGAACTAGGTGATCTTTAAGGTCCTTTCCATCCTAAACCACTCTATGATGCCATGAATAAATAAATATTACTATTTGCATATCAGTTTGCAGTGGCCACAGCTTTGTGACTGTGTTAAATCTAAGGGACTCTGGTAATGGTCTCTATGCAGAAAAGTGAAAGGGGTGGGGGCATATTTTCATTATCAGTCCTGCAGTGAAAGGTAGCAGAATTAGTAGCATCAGTTGCTCTTTTCTTTATTAGTAAGTCTCTTATAGCAGCAAAGGCAACTCAGCACAGCTACTATAAAGCGGTTTTTATTTTGATTTGGAAAAAGAATGCAAAGTCTTAATGATCACATTCTTATCCACGCCTATTATATAATGCTGTGAAATTTTTTTGAATTTACTTACTCTGCATTTTGGTAATTCTAAGTGAAAAAGGTGAGGTTCTTTCTTTCCTTTTTTCTTTCTTTTTTGATTTTTTTTTCTGTAGCTCATTAGTGAATTTTGCCTCATTAGGAAGTCCTTTAAAATGCCTGAATTGCTATCCTGAAGAATTAAGTTTTCCATTCATCGACAGAACATGTGCAGCTTTGGCACGAGCAGCGTAAATTACCCAGTTTCCTGTCAATGGTTTTCTTTCTTGCTTGGGAGAAGCACATCTAGAGAGGGTTGCTCAGACAGTGCAGACACCCTGTCTTTCACCTAACTCATAAGGAGAGTTAGCAGGATGGGGGAGTTTTCATGACCTCAAGAAGCATATGTTCTTTGGCTGAATGAATTAAGTACATTCTCATAACCTTTTTTTTTTTTTTTTTTTTTCCCCAATGGATTTTTTCGGTTCTTTTGTTGGTTTTATTTTTTAGTTCTGCTGCAGATTCTGAAAACTGCGATTATTGCAAGGCGACGGCGCCAACGTTTTTGAGGTGTTTCTTGATGCTCAATAAGATGCAAACAGGAATAATTTATTCCTTTTGGAACAGGTCAGGCAGTAAAGGTAAGCTAGTAACAGTTTCTCTCCTGGTCTTTGTAAAATTACAATGCACTATTAATCACTTAGAAGCAAAATCTAATGCAAACAAAAACCTATGCAGAAGTTTGGTCCACATCCTCAGTCCCTGTTAATCGGCAGAGCTAACTTAGAGACTGGAAAGCTATAAGGCTGTAAATCTACTGAACGTCAGTTTAAAACGCCTTTAACTCAAAGAACCACAGGGTTCAAGGATGCTCGTGTGCATGGCTTAGAGTAAGCCCCAGCTAATTCAGGCAGAGCTGGGGAATTTCTTCATCCCAGGGAATTTATCACCAGTGTATTAGCAGAGGGAAGGAGCAGCGCAGGTTTCCCAGGGAAGATTTCTGCCAGCTGAAATGGCCTCTCTGCTCTTTCACGTTATTTGGTTTTGATTATTAATTTACTTCAGTGTAAACACAGAGCTCAGTGTTTTCATCTTTTCTTCTTCAGTGGAAGTAGAGGCTGACACAAAAAAAAAAAAAAACCCTCATAAATTCTGATGATTGTTTGATTGGTAATGATCACAGAGGAATTAGGGGGAAGAAAATTGCTCAAGTAAGGCACATAACTGAATCCAATAATAAAATCCATGTTGCTTACACCAGGATCTAGGGGTTTGTCATTGCTCTCATCTCTGGCAGGATCCACCTTCAAAATCAACATTTATTTGCACAGATCTCTACCAACAAAGACTCTGTTGGTCTGACTTGTATCGAAACTCATTGAAGTAAACAGAGATATTTGTGGAGAAAGGGCAACAGCTGAGAAGATACTGAGACACTTTTGCACGTGTGGGGTCTGAGATCCTGGGATGTAAAACACGCTTTACTCCCACTGAATTAAACTGCAACAACACCAGGCTCCGCTCTGTTACTCTGCAAAAGGGCAGATATTTGGTGGCAATTTAGTTGTTTGGTCATTCGGCCAAAGGACAGTTATTTGGTGATAAAAAAGCTTTATTATATTGAGCTGCAGAAGACTGCATCAGTTCCTAAATCTGCCGTTCATTGAATATTCATAGTTCTGAATTTAAACATGTACATTAGGAAAATACTCAGAAGAGGGGGTAATTGATATCATATGAGTTTGTAAGTTTGTTTGTTGATAATTGGAAAGGCATTTATTTTAAGTCCAGCGATTCCATTTTGCTGTAAATTTAGGCCTATTTTGTTCCTGTCAGATACGAGCTCGCGTATTATTACATGACAGAGCTTTGAGTAAAATGATATATTTTCCCCTAGATCAGGCTGTCTGGCCTCAGCAAGTTTATTCAGGCAGTGGAAATCCCTTATTAAATACATTTTTCAAAACTTCCTGCAATACTGTTTATTTATAGATTACAGGGGAGATAATCAGTGCTTTCCACTCATATTCGCTTAGTTCTTCCTAATGGTACCTAGTCACACTCAGTCATGGTCATGCATACTCTGTTCCCCTCACAGTGAATTCCATTCACAGTAAATTTGAATTCACACTTCATAGTCAATCATTTAACTCATTCACATCAGTCACACTGAATCAATACTCTTCCTCTCTCTTTTTTTTAATGCTCACTCCTTTCCTTTCACATTTACTCTTAAACATCTGCAATCATACTCGTTTGCTTGGTGTCTATCCTTATAACAAGAACCTGGCTGTCATTAATTGTAAGCCCTCCGTTACTCATAAATTAAAATGGTTATTGCAGGACTAGGCAAATACTGTGGAACCGCAGGTACTACTTAGATTTCTTGCTGATGGCATCAAACCAGAGGT
Organism: Numenius arquata; assembly: GCF_964106895.1. Lineage (NCBI taxonomy): Eukaryota > Metazoa > Chordata > Aves > Charadriiformes > Scolopacidae > Numenius > Numenius arquata. The sequence goes on from NC_133578.1 coordinate 3,736,544, forward strand.
GATGTTATTCTCCTTATTTTGCAGTGGAAAGCTTACACACGTGAGTGTGTTACCTCATTACCCACAGTGTAACCTCGTGTGTGATGTGGATCTGTTGGCCTTAGGTTGTTTGTTTTGACCACCCTGGCGATGCGCAACAATTAAGTAGAGTTGATGCTGCTTCTTTATTTTCTTTTTTTTTTCCAATTTAATTTGATTCTAAACAAAGGTGAAATACTGTGAAAACAGGATGAGAGGCTAAGTATATTGTTGTGGTCAGAAATCATGAAAATGAGTAGTGTGGTGAGTAGGACAGGGTTTATTTAATAAATAGGATTTTATAAACTGAAAGTTGCAGACGCTTTTGTCTCCACGGTATATCTCTTTGAAACCTAGTTCAGGAGAGAGTGAACTCACTGCACTGTTCACGTAAATTTGGTCCAGTGTCTCTGGTCTCAGGGAGCTGTTTCATTCAAGACTGAGTGGTGGGCAAAAGGGATTGTAGATATATTTGTGCCTTCTTTTACTTCCAGATGACATCAGACAACTATTTTTCTGTGAAGGCTTTGATGTCGAAATGCTAAAGATACCTTAAAGCTCTAAATTTCCCATGGAATATTACAGCACGGAAGTCACTAGTAAGATTTCCTGGTTTTAAGAGCTAGAATGTGCAGGAATATTAATGTAGATGTTTTAACCATACATTGAATTTAATGGTGAGGAGCATATTTGGTTTTGTTATTTCTCTGCCACCTCCCCCTCCATTTAGGTCTATATCAATAATGGACAGGTGAAAAAATAATAAGTAGGATTTAACCAAAGGGTACCACTCCACCCCCATTGAAAATTAGATATTACATATGAGTGCACATCAATAGTAACAGGAAAGAAAGGCAAGGGAGAATACCTAAAGGTTTTGATGAAATTGCTGAAGCAGTACTGGTGTGGGTGAATACTTGGTGTGCAAAGTCTCCCTCGACTCTCTCAGGGCACTTACGAGTCCTCCAAGAGGAGGAAAGATGAGCCAGCGTTACTCGCAGCATATTGTGACTTCCAGTGGAAGGCAAAAGAAACTATTGCATTGAATTAATAGCAGTGTGTTTGGGGACAAAAGAGCATGTCCCATGAGACGCAAAAGGATCATATCTATCATCTTGAGATTGGTCTAGGAGGAGAGAAAGTACATTTGATAGACTATTATCCTAATTTCGGTCCTGAAAATCATATGGGTATGGACAGTGGAGCATCAGCTGTAATCTCGGAGCCACAAACCTGAAGCAAAAGGCTGTAACTGGGTTGTTCTCTTCTCTTCGTTTTTTTTTTGTTCTGTTATTTATCCTTAAAAAGGAAAGAAAGAGAGCAAGACAATTACGTGCTCTGAGGAATCACAGTAATCGATAGCAGAAGCAAGCAGAGAGATGGGGCTGGATAGCTGAGGACTGAAGTGAGGGAGCGCGATGCTTTCAGGATGTACAATTTGTCAGGGGGATCCACCAGAGCACCTACGTGCCACTGCGCACCCGCGGACTGGAACCAGGGACAGAAAGGTTCATATGGTATTTAATTAGCATTGCCAGGGCAAGACACAACCAAGTTAACAGCAGAGGGTTACGTTGCGTGGCCTGGGCTGTATAGGGCAGCACCAATGAGTTCTCGTGGCCCCTTTTCTGCTCTTGTGGTAAAGCCATTCCCATCTGTAATGCAGGAATGACCATTAAGGGTAAAAGCAAGACCTGACCCATAAGCAAGAACCAGTGGACAAATTTCATACTGCTTTTTCTGTGCCAATAATCCCTTTCACCCCCTGAAAAATTCTTTTCACCCTCAGGTTTTCTTTTGCTTTGTTTTCTTATTTTATTTTTTTTTTTTTTTTTTAGCAACACTGTTCTTAAACAAAGATTTCTGTGTCAATTAGTGAAGTGAGTTTTGGACTTTCTTTCCTCAGTGTGTGCCTAGCAGATGTTCGCAGAAAAACAAAGTTTACCCAAACATTTCTGAGGTTGGGGTTTGTATATACAGACTCTCTCTTTTCTTTCCAAAGGGTACCATATTAACAATTCTTTTCTCGCCAGTATAAATATTTTTACTGCAATTAACTGCATAATGGTACAACACAGATACTTGAAGAGGGCGTACTTATCCACTACAATTTGAGTCATGCCTTTACGGTAGCATCCACCCCTGATGTACTAGAAATCAACTGAATTTTTATTGAAAAAACATCTAAATATGGGAATAATTCCCTAACCTGTTTATTTTGAAAAGTGGTTTGCCTTCTAATAACACAGCCGTAACGAACATCTATTAGCTTTGTTTTAGTTTATTTTCTTTTATTTTATTTTTTTCTGAGTCATTCTTTGATTTTTTTCAAAACATTTTGGTCATCTACAGACTCGAAGTCTCCTTCCAGGAGAAACACTGCAGAATCAAGTGCATCTCTCCTGCCTTTTAAAATTACCCTTCAGGGCAGTGCACACACAGAGTGACCCTGGCTTTTGACAAACCTTTGCTGAACAAAACGTAACAAGCCCTGTATATTTTGAGCAGCATTTTCTATTCTGACAGAGACAGCTCGGTAGCATTTGATGTCTGCTTGCTGGTCATAGATAATGGTGCATCTTGGGACCATTGTCATCCCTGTCAATAAGATGGCCTGGGGGGACGTGCAACAAAGCTACCTTTTGATTCACCGTTTTTCCTTCCTTCCCAAGACATTTGTAAGCCTGTGGTCAGCTAGGTCACTTTATTTCATCCTGATGTGCCTTGATAATAGCATCATGTCTAACAAAAAATTTTGACAGACCATCGATGTATGTTTCTTTGGTTCCTATGTTGTTTTCTATGCCTCCTCAATGTCAAACGAGCTTTGAAAGCTACTGATTATGTTTGTTTGGACTGAATTTGACAAGATTCCTATTCTTTGAAGCAATTAAGCTCCTGAGGATGGATCTTGGGATTTGAGCTAATTTTTTTAGCATTACAGGAAGCTACCAGAGCGTATCATAGGCTTTGGCTTTTTTTTGTTGTTTCGAGGTTGTGTTTTCGTTGTGTGTTTAGAAATACCTGAACCCAAAGGAAACTTTTGAGCTTTAAAAGGAAAAAAAAAAAAAAAAGGTGGGGGGGAAATCTGCAACTTAAACCCAAAAGTTTTCCCTATGTATACATGTATTTTATCACAAAAGGGCAAGTTTGGCAAGTTCAGGTAGTGAATTCTCTGCAGAGTTTAACTGTTCTGAGGCCATGCAGGCTGTCCACTTGCAGAATATATTTTAGGAGATGATCTATTAAACTCCATGTTTATGAAGTAATAGAGATGGCAAATAAAGTATTTTGCTCAACTGGCCACAGATAACAACTCACAGCCTGGCTCACTTATTGTTTAAATTAGTTGCAGGCAATTTAGCGTATTACAAATGGGAATTAGTAGTATTTTTAGTTTTATCAGTTAGCTAAATTGCTAAACGGTGTTACTGTAGTTCAGTAAAGCATTTCCAGAGCTACACAACCTTTTTTTTTTTTTTGGCAGCCACAGATAGAAGTTTGCATCCTGCCCCTGTAGCAGTGGGCATGAAGCACACACACGTTTAATTGGGTGAGGGCTTTTTTTCTTTCTTTGGCACATAAAGATGAATTTATCACAGTTCATGTAATACTAGAAAAGGCAAATGGTAATTTCCTGTTATGAAAAAAAAGCCTTTCATTTCTGTCCTGTTCTATGTTTTAAGAAATTTTTGTTGCTTTTAAATATATTTAATTCTGTTCCTTTATCTTTTATCACCATGCAGTAGAAAGGACCTTCCCTTTGAAAATAACCATTAGCAAAATGTCAGCTTTTCTTTGTATTTCATGACATTTGAGGCCAGGTCCCGAAAGGGCCTGTGTATGTCCAGATCCTACCTTGTGAAGGAAAATTTGGAGTTGCCCAGAAACCTGAGTCTCCCGCCTCTGACAGCACCTGGGCAGAGATTTTTGATTTCTGTTGCCTTTCAAAGCAGCGGAGAAGCTCCAGGAACTTCATGAGTGGTAGAAAATCAGAAGAATACGCAACCTTTTAAAATCAGCTCTCTATTCTTTCTTGGGAATCGGCAGCTATCACTGAAGGGAAAGTAAACCTGAGGTTAATGACAAAGATGGAGTGACTGGCTGTGATTTCCACACCTGTGATATGTTCCCACGCCTGTTCCTGCCAGCACAAATTTGGTGGCCTAGTCAAAGGTCCAGCTTGCTGGACTGCTCACCTTCCAGCATGGTTCTGCCACTGACTGCTAAGAGCAATGCAGAGAAATTTTTGTGCCTCAGCTTCCCTTTAGATAAAAGCAGGATATAAGTACCAACCCCCTTTTAAAGTAATTAGATATCTCATTGAAAGCAAGGTAGTGAGTAGGTACAATTGTAAAAGAGACTGTATTTTCTTTTTTATTACAATTTGTATTTAGTTTTAATATTATGACTAAAATGACAACCTCTCATTTTCTTACATTTTTTGCTTTGATTCTGAGTCATTATTTGGGTTATGTTACCTTCTAAACATGTATTTATAGAGTTATAATGGCTAACGATGAAAATGCAGCTAATAGTTACCTACTGCAAATTTATGCAAATTTTTCTTGCCTATAACATATGCAAATTGCAATTTTTCCCAAGGAATTCGGTTCCTTTTTGTTGTAGCCAGCATATTCCCTCTCTCTCTCACACTGTGAACTCAGGACAATGATTTCTGTCTGTGATCATGCCACCACTGACAGTGTTGTTTCAAAGCCATGTCCGAAGCCCTCCAAAAGGGTACCAAGGATGTAGAAGAACTGATGGGTTTGCTTTCTTTTTTTCTGGTATTTTTTACATGAATACAGTATTTCCACAAAATTAATACTGATGCTTTTCTGGCTTTTATATTCAGTGCCTTTCTGGCAGGCTATCTATAGTTCTTCAGGGCAGTATTGTCTAGTTATTCTTTCATATTAAATGATTGGGTTATTACTTTTATGTCTTTAGAATATTTCATTTTACTGATTTCTCCATATTAAAAAGATGATAAATTACAGCAGCTATTAAGGGCCCAATCCCGAATTCTTAATGTAGTCATTTCCATTAAAGTTCCCCCTGACATAGATTTATATGGAATCTGATAAATTTCCGCTTGGCAAATTCCTAGAGAAACTACAGAAACCTGAATTAAATTAGTCTGTTAAAATAATCAACATGAGCCTGATCTTGTCAAGGAAGTGGTAGATGAGTGTGTTCTCTTCATCACAGGACAGGAGTTAATGACTAATTATTGAGCACCAAAATGGGAAAAGCGCAGTGGGATTTTCAGGCATGTGACGGATTTAGGACTGAACCCTGTTTTTGCTTTAAATCTTACTAGTCCACAGGTTTTTTCCCTCACACTTGTAATCTATTTTCCTCTACTGTGAGAAAAATGTAGAAAAATGAAGCTCTCCATTAACGACAATTCTTAAATAGCGCAGGACGCACAATGGGACCGTTGTCAGATGGAAAGACAAGCTCCAGCAGCCACTTGGTATTTGAACACGAGCTACATGTGTCCTGTGGTGATACTGATGAGCTTTGGTCCCCTTGAGCATTACCTGGAGGCCATCGATGTCAAAATGTGTTTTTCTCATGACCGCCATGGGTATTCACATTGACCTCTCAAGACTTCTTTTGGCATCATCTAAACCAGCAGCCTCCCACCATTACTTTTGTTTTCTGGAGCAAATCTTTCTAAGCCAACAAATGGACAAATCCCCCAAACTTGTCAGAATTTGGTTTTGAGGGAGCTGTTTTCATACAATTAACACATTGGCAATTAATGAGCAAAATAATATCCTCCCACCTCTTCCTCTTTGAGATATAATAATGGAGCGATGTCAGTGGGGCAGCTGCAGGTGCAGAGCATGCAGCAATCCCAACCTTTTTTTTCTGGCTTTTTTCTTATGATATGGTGAATAGTTTGTAAAATGCAAATACCAACACAAAATGCAGTCCTATCAAAAATTTCTTTCTGATATGTAATAATTCAAGTGCAAAACAGGTCACAAACGCCAAAACCTTTATTTGTGCCATAACCATCTTGGGAAGAGGAAATATATCTCATGATTAGTTCCGTTTCAATATATGCTGTGCAGCCACAGGGACAGACTGGCTGTTGCTCTACGTAACCATTATTTTTTTTCCTGATGTCACCTCAGTGACCAAATATTCCTTGATATAATTGAGAATAATAAATGCATCAAAACCTTGCTTTCAAATTCCTTCTTACAGTTTTCTAATAACACAGTTTTTTAGCCATCACCATATATTTTAAATTACACTTAAATTAGTCCTCACTGAAGAGCACTATCCTGTTCTACGAGATTACGAAGATCCTCTGAAAGCTTCCCAGCTAACCAAATTCACTCTCCTTTGGACCTAATTTTAAGCAATTTTGATCCATTATTCTTGCTCTTCCACTTTGATTTTCAGTGTTTAAAATGATGAACTTTCTGCTCTGCCCTTTTTGTTGTCATTTATTTTAGAGGAAGTTTTCAGATATTTTATAATATTTTGTCCACTTGAAGCACACCAGGCAGAGAACAGAAGATGAACGTGGATGAATGCAGTGCTTTAATAGGTAACAGTATGCAGTAATTAATGGTACAACAACTAACAGAAAGACAGGAGATATAATAGATAATAAAACCTGGATTTCTCCAAATAAGAAAAATTCACCTGTCTGGAACATCATCTAATAAGTGACATTTCTGTTAATGCTTTTACTTGATGAAAAGTAGGATTATCCTGATACTTGATGACTGCAAGTGAATAGACCTATTCCCTACAACTCATTTGAAAAACCTTAGTAAGCTCAGAGCTTTTTACTTGTTTAGAAACAGGTGTTTGATGTCATGAGCTGTCATGGAAGTGTTGCCTCTAAAATATAAATTTACACCCAGAGATTTCAAAGACCATGTATACTTAGAAAAAGGTCTATCCAGCATAGAACACCTCATATCATGGAATGAGACAAAATTAAAACCAAGTAATATAAGGGTTTAATGTGGCTGATTAATTCTGAAACTAATTGTGTGTGATCTGTTTTGAAATAAATGCTTCAGTTTTGAATGATTTTCATTTTTTAAAAAACCTTTAAGAAAATGCATGCTTGTTTAACCTAAACTGTATTTTCTTATTTTTCCTCCTTGTTTTACCATTCTAGCTATTGAAGAACAGATTCTTTACTGATCTCTGTATAGGAATGTTTCTTCCATTTCATATGTTCTTTAACTTTGCCTTAGAAGAAACAAAGCACAAAGGTAGACTTATCAGATTGTCAGTTTAATGAAGTACTTAATTTTACATAGGCTTCTTAGAAGGAGCTAAATTTCAAGAAGAAAGAAAAAGTCCCCTCTAGACCAATAATTGTCTATGGCAGGAAAACTCTTGGCAGTGAAAGTAGGGATTTATCTTTAGTTGGAATGAATTTCCTCTGTCAATTGGCATCTGAAAAAAAATTCAGCTGGGAGAGTTAAACGACTAAATAGTTCTCAAATGACTGAAACAAATGGATGCTTTAATGAAAATCTTTTGAATGTCACTCAAAATTCAGTCCCTGGCGTGGTGGCTTAGATTTTATGATACTGTACATATGTGTTACTGGGTTGTTGTTTTTTCTTTAAATCTAAGCTGAATTTGAGGTTTTGTTTCTTAAAACTGTATCCCATATCTGGTTTACTTACTTTGATCAGATCCAAATGTTGACCACATTTTTTTATGTGTTTTGGAGGATCTTCATCAACCATTAGGTCTAAACCTAGGGTAGCTTTTAACTAGTTAACAAGGTCTCTGGGTTATGAAATATACTTGAGTCTTCACACATGGTACTAGTCACCAGGCTGAATTGGTTTAAATGTAGTTTTCAACCATCCTAGGCTTTTATAGGGTATTAGTTTTGGAAAAAAATGTGTACTCTATAGTTTACTTTGGACTGACAGTGTTTATCCTGTATGTTTGTAGAAATAAACAGGAAAACCCTTCAACACTAACAATTGTATTTGATTCTTGATGCTTCTTGGCAACTAATCACAACAACTCCTTGGTGAGGTCTTATGTATGACATGTAAATATTTGACATAAAGGTAAAATATAGATATCTGAGCCCCTTATATACTTAATGATCCCAAACAATTTATTGGACAATAGGCAAATAGCAAAATGTCACTCGTTGGAAAGAGGAGAGGAAAAAATTCTGTGATCAAGCTGTTAATTTCTTATGTTTGCAATTATTTTTCCTATAGTATCTGCTTACATGCTGTTAATTACTATGAAGATCAAACCCGCTGCATTTTAGTGCTATAATTATATATACATTTAACAATGGACAGGTGATCTTTCATGTCTGAGTTTCTGCAAGATGAAGATGTTCCTGAGAATTTCTGTGTTTTCTTTGCTATCTCTCTTGACAGAGGCTCTGTCATCAGCTCAGACCCCTCTCTTATTTTGCTTTTATTTTAACATATACATAATCCGTGGTCTCAGTACATTCATATAGTCATTTCCATGTCCTAAGTTTGTCTTCTCAATAATGCTCACTAATCTTATGGTTGACTGAATATATTTAGAGATTCAAAATTTTCAATATGTTTTGTCTAACTACCTGTGTAGAGAAGTTTCTTATATTCCATCTTCCTTAAACTTCTGTACCTTATATATTGCTCTACATCTTCCCCCAACTTTTCCCCTCTGCCTGACCTCTGACTTTAGATGATGATCCACAACTGCCCATGTGCCTTTGGAAAATGTCTAACCTGGAAAGGGAAAGCCACAGCAGGTTTGTGGGCTGAACTATTCTCATGCCCAAACGGTTCCATGTTGGGGTATATTCTGCCACCGTGGAAGTGTCCCACAATCCTCTGCTCACCCGGTGACTTGGGGTAACCAATCTTCTCCTTGGTACCAGAATTCTGGTAGCCTGGAGAAGAGAAGGCTCTGAGGAAACCTTAGAGTGGCCTTCCAATACCTAAAGGGGCCCTACAGGAAAGCTGGGGAGGGACTCTTGATCAGGGAGGGGACCCATAGCCCAAGGGGGAAGAGTTTTAAACTGAGAGAGGGGAGATATATATTAGATATTAGGAAGAAATTATTTACCGTGAGGATGGTGAGACACTGGAACAGGTTGCCTAGAGAAGCTGTGGCTGCCCCATCCCTGGAAGTGGCAAGGTCAGGCTGGATGGGGCTTTGAGCAACCTGGTCTAGTTGTCCCTGCCCATGGCAGGGGGGTTTGAACTCAATGATCTTTAAGAACCCTTCTAACCCAAACCATTCAATGATTCTATGAATTCACTAGGGTTTGCTTGTGCTTAAAAATCTATGGTCGTCCGTGGAGAATTTCTTGGAAACTATTCCTCAGATACTTAGTGGGAGCTATAAAAACAAGTGATAATATGAGATCAAAACGAAACTTTCAACAGAGTGGAGTTTCTTAAGAAAAACAAAGCAATTTCAAGGGAAAGGCTGATATGTTTGAAGCCACAGCTAATGCAATAAAAAAAAATAAATTTAAAACATCTTTGAAAGCCTTGGTTTAGAACTGCATGAAGCTCAACAAAGAGTTGCTAATATAAAGAGTGTGAATTATTGTATAATTACATTGACGATCTAGAAAACAAGCTTAGAAAAAGAGGTTTCTAAGTTGTTGAGGACTGCTGAAGGATGAGAGATTGGGGACCAGTAATTTTTCCCCACCCGTATTTTGTGTATGTTTTTTATACTGCATTTTGAAGATGTATGGAACATGTAAATCAGCTGTGACTGTCATTTGCTTTGAAATGCTGCACATTAGTTTCATTAAGGGTTTCAGAGAAACCTTACTGAGAAAGTCTTTCCAATAGAAACTTTGATTTGTATTATTTTTGGTGGCTTTATTTTTCCTTCCTAAAGGTTACTGCCACTGTTCGTTTAACGGTGTTTATGTGATCTTATAATAAGTGTTATCACTTTGTATAATTATTATGTGTGATTAATCCGGTTCACACTTGAAAGCTGTGGGATGATTTTTTTTTTTTTTTATTTTTAACCAGAGGGTATGTCTTTAAGCCTTTGTGTTGTTCACTTATAATGATAGCTGACAAGAGCTATCGTAAAGAGGGAGGAGGATGGAAATTGGAATAAATTGTTGAGAAAGATTTCTGGGAATTTTTTTGGACTAGCATCTTCTATAGTAAGTCTTGAAAAAAATGGTGGATGCAGTGTACAGATTTCTGATAATTTGATATGTTACATGGGTTTCTATAGCAATCAGGTTATGCATTAGTTTGGAAGAATGTGCATTGATCAAATTTTTCAAATGTCCTCTTGGAGAAATTCAATCTGTTTTAAATAGGACCCTTAAAAAAAATTCCTTTTAAACCGTTGCAAACATCTAGTATCAGCTAGTGTGAAGAAAACCCAGCATGACAATGGATTTTTTATGATTTTTTTATGATTGAAGGGAATTTGGCACCTAAGACTGTAAGTGGTGGGGGAGCAGAGCAGCTTTGTTTTTAGGCTGAATGGATTTGGCTTTGGGTATATTATCTATGGAGAACTTAAACCACTCCACGGTGTTCCCCTTTTGAAAAATCTTGGTTATAGTGTGGTGGTGTTGTAAATCTTGTAAATTGTTGTTGCTAGGGATGGAATCTCTGTATATTAGTTAAGTGTCAGAATTCCCACTGTGTCCCAAAGCACGATACCTGTATTGATACGTCATATGGTTCTCAGCAGCAGCCTTCGCAAACAAATTTAAGTGTTTATATTAGCTACAGATAATGTAATAAGCTGCACAGTTATTACAAATTATCTCATTGCTTTCTGAGAACTGTATTCCACCTGGTTTATGTTTTCTACACTTTTGTATTCAGCCTCCAGACAGAAGTGATATGGGAGTTGAGAATTTTCTGGACTTCTGAAGCTGTAGTTACTATCTCTTATTTTAAAATTGATGTTTGTATTACTTTATATCATTGTAGAAATTGAGTTTATTGCTATTAATATCTGTAACATAAGTGATTTCACTCTTTAATTTGCAGTAATGGATAAGCATGAGCACCCCAAATACAGACCAGCTTCCAGACAAGCCAAGAGAAGGAGAATGCATTTGTAGAGTAGTATATTCTTCTCATTTTAACTAACTGGAATTTGAAAGGAGTATCTGTAGATATTATAACAGGTATTAATTAATACAGTGACATTTCTCTTTTCTTTAGATGCATTTTTATGCCCTCTTTTTTTCTGTATAACACCTTCACATTGACTTCAGACACCAAGCAATTTGAAATACCATTTACAACTTTAAAAGCTATTTGAAATTCCCTAGACCTCTTCAGAGTTACTATACTGTAAGAGCCTGAACTATTACAAAATATATTAAAGGAGATATTCCCCACATTAATGAACAATCAATATTTCATATATAATTGTTTCATATATAACTGCAGGTAAAAAATAAATAACTCCCACAACCAGATTAAAAGAATTAACTTATAGCATGTGGTTTTCAAAGGGGCTCTGGAAATTGAAAGGTGGGGCCAAGAATATGATGAAGTGAGAAAGAAATACATTTGTATTTCCTCTGAGAAAAATTTATTCCAAAGCTGTTCATAAAGATAATCTTAAATGTTACTTCAAGAAAAAAAAAAAATAAAAAGAGAAGGTTTAAGCAGCAGATTTAACATCAGCTATTCACTGTCCACTGAAGTAACGTTCAACAAAGCATTTGTACCATATACTCTTACTCCTGCCTTTGGCAGAGCCTCAACGAAGTCAGTCAGGTCAAGGCATATGTCACCTTAAAGTCCTACCCCAATGGGACCTACAGCGGTGGGAGTTCTCCACTTTAAGCCTTTCTTGAAAAATTGTCTTCCTTCATTTTCATCATACTAGAAAGGTATGAAAAATTTGGAGAAAATCTTTTTTTTTGGTAATTCTGTCAGCTTGTGTGACTGTGTTATTTTATATTATATGTCAATCCCATCAATAGCAGGAATTGATATTGTGAGTCCCTTTATTGTTATACATTGTTCGCTGTCAGACCAAATTCAGTCCTCCTTGGGAAGTCTTTGGCTTGGTAGAAAGGGTATTGAGTTCCTAATATCTATAGCATTTATGGTCTCCAACATACAGAATCATATTCACACTCAGATTGTAAAATTGGTTCAACTCAGGTAACATTTAACATTGATTTATCTAGATTAGCAAGTTTTCCAGCTTCTTAGGCATAATATGAAAAAATGCAAGACGAAAGAAAAATACTAGGAATGAACATATCTCTGTTACAGGAAATAATTTTTTTTTTATTATTGTAGTCTATTAGTTTTTCAGAATTTCCTCATATTTTACACAGACTCTATTTTGCTATTCTCACACGAAAAAAAGAAAGGTTAGCTAAAATCTCAAAGGAAAATTCATAATTTGATGCTGGACTGTGTAATGGTCACAGCACTTAAATCTAATTATAGTAAAGGTAAGTCTGTAATAGGCAGAATGTTAAATGAACATTTGTAATCTTTATTATTAGTGAGGGCTGACCCATGAAAGGTAAGGAGCAGAGATGCTTAGTTTAATCTTCACTGACCTTGCAAAACTGTTGGTGAGCTCTTCTAATCAGACACGTGTGATCCATTTTTAGGTTTTAACTGCAACAACGTAGAGATTGCACCATTTTCAAACCCGTGTGCCAGAGGAGTTAGTAAATCTTCAGTTTCTCGATATAAGTTGTCAAATTCTCTCTCCTTCGGTTTTCATTCTGGGCAGAGGATATAAGTTTTAAATCACAGCCTGTCTTATTAGTGGTTGGCCATAATAGCTAACTATCTATAAGCACTAACTTTTGTTATGCGAAGATCAAAACACAAACACAGGTTGTGATGATGTGAACGTTATTTCTCTCACTGCCTATCAAGTAGAAACCAAATCCAACAAAAACCACTTCACGTGCTCCACAAGCAACTTGCTAATTCCAAATGATGCATCAGTAACACAATCATGGCTTCCTTTTCTTAGAATTATGGTTATCTGTACTCAAAATATGCACATGGAGCAATTTCATCTGTGAGAACTTGGGAAAATTATATTAATCATCATAACTGAGTACAGCTTCTTTCTCAGCATGAGTCATAAATATCTTTGAGCATTAAACCTCTTTACAATAACATTAATTTAATCTATAAGAGGACATTGCGTGCAATAAATTCCATTTACAAATCTGAGTGGGCAATGAAGAGAAAGCTGTAGCTCACTTTTTTTTTTTTTTTAAATATATATTGAAAATCAGGAAACAATGTACCGAAATAAGTTTCCCTTCACCTGAAATGCACAGGACTAGAAAGGAAAAGAGAGCTTCCTGATTGATTTGCCTCTGTGCTATTGCTTAGTTTGCTGTCAGTCAGAAGCTTATATAGCTTAAAAGATTGTTATTGATTGTTCAATTTGGTGTTCATATATTTAAATTTTATTCAGGTTAGAGTGATGTTGAAAATTGGGGTCCACATGCTAGATTGCCAGCACAGTGGTTGACAACACAAACGTTAAAATACAATAATCCTTGTAGTATAAAATGGCCATTGATGGTCTAATTTCCATTTTGTGGTTTATGGCCTCTACTGAATATCTGATAATGTAATTATGCTTCAGTAAAGAATGAATCCTCTCTGGTAAACTGAGCTGTGTATGCAATGCCAATGTGAATTAAATAAAGTGACATCAAAGCTCAGTCAGGGCTTATTTTAGGAGCACATTTTTAAACATTTACTATGGTTTGTTCTACAGTAATGCCAGGGAGCAGATTTATGGCTGTTAGCATATTCATGTTGAAGAAATGTGTTACTTCATTCTTTATTTTAGCCCAGGAGAGCAAACAAAACAGCTTCCGTAAAAGCGAATGTTGCTCTGCGGCTTAGGTATGAAAGAAGTTTTCAGTTGATGCCACCACCAAGTACCTTCCCTAAGTAGCAGGGAAAGTGGCAGCTCTGCAGATGGGAAATTAAAATGTAAAGAAAACTACCCCCAGTTGTTTGCACACCACACAAATGAGGCAACATTTTTTTCTTGGCAATAGGTGTATTATCAGCTTTTATGTTTGGATCTTTTGCTGCCGGGTTTATAAATGTATAGGAAAACACAGTATGATCCTACGGTTAAGAATTTCCTCCTTTTAAATTCCAGTTGTCAAGTTACGTTATGCTGTTTATAATGCGGTGAATTATGTTCTGTCCTATCCCATTCACTGCTAGCACAATGCAACTTAACATCAGGCAACATAACAGAATATGACAGTTAAAATTTAAAAGTACCCTCATTGTATTTGTGAATTGAATACTCAGCTGTGTGATTTAAAGATGGACTGGCATCTTGAGTCCGGAAACAAGTAACGTTACTTGAATGCATTTTTTTCCCCCTAATACATTTGCATTGCTGTTTTGACCTTCTTTCCAAGAGGAAAAAAATAACCCTAAGCGACTGGCATGTATTGACATGGAGGTATTGAAAAGTTAGCGTGATGTTGCAGACATGTTTAAAGAAACTTCTGAAATCACGAATTTGATGAGAAAGACTGAATCAGAATGTCACTTTATCATGTAAACAGCAGAGAGAGAGCCAAGCCTCACATGTGGATTTTAAATGTCCCAAAGCATTAGTATTAAAATCTGGGGCCTGGTTCCACCCGCGATAAAGAGAGGTGTCAAATCAGATCATGGTTTATCTTTCATTTCCAGCTTCACTAAGATTGGCTCAGTAATAGATGTATTTAGAGCATTTTGACAGATCCTTTAGGACCTGTCAATGATGCAGGAGTCGGAGTTGTGTCCCTCCATCCCACCTGCTCTTTTCCAACGGTCAAAACTGTTGACCAACAGAATAGTAAGAGACCTCTTTACTTTTTCACATCGCTCTATCGATATAAATAATGCCCTGTTGCATCTCAACTCCCTCTGTGTTTTTTCCTTCATCTGTTTTGCTTTCAGTGTTCTTGGAGTCCATATCCAGAAGCCTGACCCTGCGGTAACACCTGCTTCACCACAGATACATGCAAATAGGATCAGATACAGGTCTAAATGGGCTAAATACAAGCATACTCCTACATGCCCACCCCTGGGCTGGCTTCTACCTTTCTAAGGTGAAACGTGCATTTGGCTCCTTGGCTGGAAAATTTCAGGGATCCGTCTTTGGAAGGCACAGATGTACAGAGGCATGGTCTATTGCGGAACAATGTCCTGTTGCAAGATGTATGTGTCCATACGATGATATTATTAATATCGTTAATGTATAATTTTCATTATCACCTCACTGTAGGAGGGTCTCTCCTGCGCCATGCTCTGGTTGTTGGCTTTTTGTGTAGGAGCTGAGATGAATGCAGATAGATTGCAGACAGTATAGGAAGCCAATGAGACAGTATTAGTCAGCATGTTAGTGGTTTAGCCACTGTTATAAGAGCATTACAAATATTAGTTATTATTATTTATTACTTATGCAACACCCACACACTATGCAAGACATTTAACAAACCACATAAAAGGCAGGGCTGCACCACAGAGTGATTACTAGATGGATTTTAGATGTGACAGATTGCTGTTAGCTACTTGTTTGTGTTTTTTGTTCTGAAAAAATTCCTAAAGGTCCCAGCCAAGGAGACCTCATCTAGGCTTGTTCAAATACACCATTAAAGAAAATGGTCTCTAGGTAGAGCAAAATCACAGATTTACACAATGATGTCAGGATCTGGTCACAGAGCATCTTGCAAGAGTTGCTGTCGTGAAAGCAATAGCAGAGATGAAACTATATCAGTTTAAAGGTGTTTGTGAAGCTGTATGCTGTTCCCACCCAGGTGCTCTTTTTTTTTGCCCGCAGAAATGCTGTTTCTCCTATAAGTGCTTTGTAGGTTTGGCTCTATGTACAAGGATTTTGAGGTGTCACCTCTGCATGACATGCACGTACCATCAGCAGCCTCTAAAATCCCAATTTAAGATACAAATCTGGGGTAAAGCTGTAGTGCAACTTCTTTCAGGAGACCTGATACTCTAGTATGTTGGTAGCTGGAGGTCTAGATGTTGTAGCCCTGTCTCTGTCCGAGACTTTTTTGTGCAATCCTAAGCACATAAGAAGTGCTGGCAGCTTCTAGCAGCCCAAATCATGCTAGCTGACTAGTTTGGCCTTGTCTCTGTCTAGCACCTTATTGATATAGGTATGCAGTACAGAATTAATAAATATCACACATCTGTGGCTTGTTTCTTCTCTCTTGTGCTGTCCATTGTCTCTTTGGAAGAATTCCTCCAAGGCAGTGATGTTGCTTGTCCTATTTCTTCCCACTGTGTGCTCTTTATGTGTGGTTAAAATCTCTTCCCAAACAGGGTAGTCCATTAAAAGCTTGTACCTTCTCCTGAATATTGGGTTTTTCCTGATGCAAGTTGTTTGTCACAGCGTGTGTGTTTCTCTGTGCTATTTTCTTTGGGTCTCTCACTTTCTGTACTGCAACATTTTCACCTTGGACCTTTCTTGTCATACTGGATGGTCCCAAACCTATTGACACCACCATAGGGGTATTGACCCTCCATGTGTTTCACCCTGGCCTTGGTGCTTCCTTTGCAAACTTTAACTGCTTTACTGGGATTAATTGGGAATGTTTGTCTCAGGACACAACCAGTATATCATCAATATCTGAGATTTAGTGGGAACCTTGGGACTGGGGAGGAAGGGGGAGGGTGGCTCTTAGTCTTGGATCAGTCACAGCTCTGCTGTGATTTCACATTACTTTTGTCCCTTCTGCTTTTTAAAGTATCAGTCTTGCTTTTTCATAACACTTCTTGAATATCTTTTCAGAGTTAGGTTTTTCTGTCTAAATATTAAAAATGTCCACAAGTTGAGAATCAGCTTTTGTCACGAAAAATATATATTATATATAGAGAGAGCGAGCTACGTTTGTTTTTTGCTGGCACCCTTTGCCTGGAGAGAGACTGAAACACAGCTTAAATCTTTTCCAGCTGTCCTCCAGATATTCAGTGTCTAAACTTTGGGGCTCTTAACTGCTTTGCTCTCCCCTCCCTGGCATTTGCCTGCCCTTCGTGGGTGAGTAATCACCTCGACCTGCACCCCCGCGTGCCCCCTTCCCCGAGCTCCGCTGCGGCCAGGGGGGTCCAGGCATCGGCCTTGGCATGACAAGCTGATACAAGCCAGGGTCTCTCTGAGTTGTAGTTTCGCTTTGGTATCCTTTTTAGCAAATTAGCATAGCAAAAGCATTAGATGGCCAGAGCCGGGGCAATGGTAACTAGAGGAACATGTGGCTAAATAGATGGCCTATGGCGAATCTGCTGATTTGATTTTGTTCTAATTGTCTTTAAGGACATATTACAGTTTTGTGTCCGCTTTTATATATGTATTTTTTATTTTTCATATTTAGAAACACTACTGGACAGGGATATCCAATATCTTAATATTTAAAGAACGAATAAGTTTGAAAAGGGCTTTGTTACAACAAACTCATGTTCTCCATAGTGATTTTTCCTTTTCGTTTCTTTCCTGTCAGATGTCTTGTCTTCTCTACCAACATTGCAAAAAGTAGCATAGACCTTATACATGAGGCTCTCCATGCTCTTGTCCTAAACAATTGGAAGAATGCTTTAAAAATTGCTTTAAGCACTGAATAAAAGTTCTCCTATGGATAGATGAAGGCCACCAGGTCAGGGCTTTTAGTCGGCTTTGGGTTGTGAACTGTGCTGTTACCTGTGCACAGGTAACTTACTCTCCATGTCCATGTCTGTTCCCAGATGTGAGCACCCAAACAGGCTCTTACAGAGACAGAAGCATCAGTTTAAATTCCCGTTTTAACTGTTTGTCATATAAATTCAGTTTTTAGATAATCCCTTGGTGCAATAATTCCTTATTATGCATATGGAAAAGCATCTATTAAAGGCATTTTTAACTTTCTGAGTTTCTTTATCTGTGTTTTACAGTACAGTGAAAAGTAATTAATTCATTCCAAGATATATAACATATGGATATTTTTTATGGATTTATGGCACATTTTAGGGGATGTGAAAATGCTGTAATTATTTTAAAAATAATGCAATACAAATTCAGGGTGAGTTCGTCGATTTATGGCAGGATTATATTTTCCAGAGCCAACTGCCAAACATGGAGTAGATAAAATCTATGTTTCTCTTTATCTAGTCTACCTCTCCTATCCCCTCTTTGGTTTATATTGTCACGTAACTGCAGATAAACAGTCTGAATTTGACTTATTTATAAATTGGAAATTTTGTGAAATATATTAACCCTCAGAAAATAGTTCACAGTATTTAATTAGTAAAGAAGAATATACCACACACAAAATGTCAGTAGAAATTACAGTAATAATCTATCTTTCAAAACAGTCTATTAATTGCAGTTGATATTTAACCATACATTTCTCTGAAAAAATTAGATGTGGACCCAGCTCAATTATTGGCTTGAACATCTGATGCTTTTAGAAAACTCAGATCTACATAGAGGCACCAGTTTGTGGAAGCAGAATAATATTTACTCTGTGGGTAACACTGAATCTGTGGTTTAATTTTACTTTTTAGGAGTAGGAACTAACTTTGACACAGGGCTTTCTTTAGTCATAGTGCATCGCACATTTCTAAGCCTTCCTCAAGTAACAAGGTACATTTTATGAATACTCGACATCCAGAAAGCTGTTTGTTATCATAATCTTATAAGGTATTTCTGTTGTAATTACTAAAATATGGACTGAAACTCCCATCTACATTTTAGGAATTGACTAGGTCACGTAATTTTTGAAAAATCACACCATCATTGCTCATTAACAGGCCTGTATGAATCTAAGCCATCAAGATTTATTTTCTCCTACTTTGAAGGAAAGTAACTTTACTGACATATTAACGTTCTAACTGTGAATTGAATATCCCATTTTGTTTGAAGGATAGTTCCCTTGATCCATTAAATAAATACTACATGCGAGCAAAAAAGGCGTTAGATTGATATACAAGAACCGCAATCACTGAGTGCAGATTTATGGTGTAAGGGAGTAAAGAGAAGTGATATGACTGTGAAAAGATAAATGAAATTATGCTTATGGGCACTAAATCCTCCAGTATTGAAAAACATCGCCTATTTGTGTTTAGAACACATAGTATTTAGTATAAATGGATGTCCATCAATAAATCAGTTTCTGAGGTTCACACCAAAACTTACCATTTCTACTAAGTCATAAACTGAGAAATTGGTTGTGTTCTAGTCTGATTTGAAAACTGTGAGCTTTGACGTGTTGCTCGGTGTCTTGCGCCTATCATTATTGCCTTCGTTAGTGTGGATTTCTCATTAGTTTGGTAGCCCTGTGTTTGAAGTGGTGCTTTTATGACCAACGTGATAGCATAAGTTGAGCCTGACAATCCTGGTGGAACTGGTTCACCCGAGTTCGAAATGATACTTGGGTGAGCAGCTCGACACAGTCCTAATTTAACAGACTCTGAGGCTTATGCGCTGATGATTTCTGCTAGTAAAGTGTTATAATTGGATTATTGAAGTATTAGGTAAATTCAGTCGGATTTGCTGTTTGAAGTGGAAATACAAAAAATGCTGGGATGCTATTACTGCTTTGTCATACCTATTAACAACAGACTCCAGTGTTGCAGCAACAACAGATTTGCTTTCAACTATTTACACTTTCCAATGTGTAAATTTGTATGATTTAGGTGGGTAACTGGGTGGATGCCCGTGACCTGCACACACCCTGTTGATTCACTTTTTAATGAACACAGACTTTGTTACTCGAAATTTCCCTGTGAACGCTGTGACATTGTGTGATGTGTTTCTTCTTAAAGCAGAAACATGTTGTAGCTAATCTTGGAGCAGCTGTCAACAAAATGCTAGAATTCAGTAAATTTTACAAATAAAAAGTCTAAATGTCTTCGTGATCACAATCCTTAGTAGTCCAGGTAAAAGGATAAAGCCAAAACCTTTCCTTTCGGTGTTATAAACTGACTTTATATATGTAATGATTGCAATCAAGCTTGTCTGTCTGTCTGTCATTCTTTATTAAACCCATTATTTCAAAATAAGTGGTCTGTGGCATGGAGAGAGATTTGGCCAAGTCCACACAGCAAGTGACAGCTCTGTCTACTCTGTGTTATGAGGAATATAGTTAGTGTTTTGCAGGGGACATTTTCAAATGACCAAAATCTACTGGGACTTTTTAGGGTTACTTGGGTTTTTTAAGCAGTTTTAAGAAATTTACCTTGGAGCTTGACTTAGATTAGTGCTGTTAAGTCTTGGTTTGTTTATAAATACAAATCTGTTTTTATCTAGTCTGTGATGTTCAGGTTTGAATGAATGAAGCACCTTGGTGTCACCTTCGGTTTTCAGTGTCCTCACTTCTGTGCTTAAGTCTATATTTCCATTTCTTCTCCTTATGCTAATATTAAGTGCCCTCATTTACAAATCTGTACACTTCAAACAGCTAGGAAGCAAATCTCAGTATTGCCCAAGCAAGGTCATGAGAGAGCTGTGTATCAGAGATGCTCTGAAACAGCAGTTACAAATATCCCCCCAAAAACCTAAAGGCAATTTAGATCCAGATGCAAACTGCTCAGGTCTTTCCGTGTAAAACGCAGCACGGGGCAAAAAAACCCATGTGTTCAAAAGTGTTCAAAATCCTGATAATGATTTATTATATCAAGGGCTGCAACCTATGTTCCCCAGGTGACCATGAGCGAAAGTAACCTGATTGTTAAACAAGCTCCCTCACCTAATAAAAGTGTTTTATTTGATGTAGGAAAGCTCAGTAAGAAGGTTTCAGGGGGCCAGACTCAGGAGTCAGATTCTTTCACGGAGACACTGGGGCTGGAGGCTTGAGCTCAGGAGCTTTCCCAGGAGCTGCCCCAACCTTTGGGACCCTGCAGATAAGAGGTTGGGGTGGTGATGGTTTTCCTGAAGTCTAATCTGGTAAATCTGCTACATGACTGCTTTTTGGACCAGAGCATAGTGTTACCTGCTGGGAAACTCTCATCAAGACTTAGGGTTTTTGTTAGCTGAAGTTTGTTGTTTACAACCAATTGCACCAGAGAGGACATGACAGGGACATGGAGAGAGAATGGACACATGGCTTTCATTTTCTGGAGTGGTTTAAAAAATCAACTTAAAAAATGTGTACTGATTTTATTGAGAGGCCATTTGCACTGCAAGGTGATTCGCTCTCAGGTCTGTGCCTCTTCTGCTTGCCATAAGTTTCTGGAGGTGAAGAGTCTGGTTTTGATGGGATGGAAATCATTGTATAGAACAGCTCAGAAATACAGTTTTCAGCTGCTGAATTTGTGTAAAACGTACCTTAATTTATCACATATTGACAAAGTAATGGAGATTCTTATGAACTCTGATCATTAAAATGTTCCTGTTTTGGGGTCATTTGCGTGGCCACTCCACCACTTGGCAGGCATTTCACAACGCAGAAGCAGCTCACGGTCACGTTCAGTCCTCTGCACCGTACAAACTTCCTGAAATGTTGAGAGCATGGGAAATTTTCAGCTTTCACCTCTTAATTCCTGCTTTCTGAATATGCATTTTTGGGGAAAGTGACATCACATTATATATATGTATATGCATATAAATATACTGTATATACTCATATACTATATGTATATATATAACGCAGAGGATTTCTTTCTTTCTCTGATTTTCTTATCTGGCCCTGCATGACAGGGCACGTAGGTGAACCAAGACTTCTTTGAGATCAGTAGGAACAGGGAGGAAATCTCTGGTAACACAAAATTCTTACACGTTAAGGGTCTATTCCTTCTTACTACTTGTTAATCATAAACTGTTTTGTTTCTGTTTCACTTTTTGTCACCGTGTAATGCCATCGCAATATAAAAATACTGGAATTACAAGTCTGAGGAGCTAGTCTGACCCCTGGCTTAGGAGAGGAATGGAGAGAACCCATAAACAGCTGAACGAAAGTAGCACTTGCTGAGCTACGGTGACTGTGTTTTGGGAGGCAAAATGAGTCCTGTCCCAATGAATCAGCACCTAAAGTCTTGAGACAACTCTAGGGCCACTTGAAAGGGGTTTTCCTTTGGACTATAATGTGAAATTTGGATGCAAAACTTCTGTACAACCTTGGGTTCTGTGTCCCCTTTATGGGATGCAACCTCTAGAGATTGGGCGCTCTACATGATAGGACCGAAGATGTAGCAGCTAAAGGTGCCATCATCTGCGCACCGTTTTTAACCCCATCCATGAGATGAGTTTGGTGATTCTTGGTTCCTGGCTCTGGTGTTTTGAGGCTGTTGATGGCTTGATCATAACTAGCATGTCCTCTTTGCACGGTATGGGTTCAGAACTGGAGACAAAAATGTGAGCACGTAGCAGCAGAGACCCTTTTACTGCACCTTGTGGGGTGTTTCTGGCCTTTTGCAAGAATTTCACTGACTTGGGAACAGCTTTTCAGTCTAATGAAGGTTGACTTGTTTGTTTTTTAAAAAAAATCCATCCTCATTAAACTTTTCTTTGAAAAAAAATATTACTTCTGCCAATTTTTTTTTTCCTAATAATTTCACATTGTAGTTAATTGTTTAAAAAGATACATACTTATACAAAGTCTGGTCCACATTATGGGCTAATGGTCTGCATAAGTTCTTTATGAAGTCTTTTTTTTTTTGTATTACTGTTTTTTTCAAATTAAGCATATACTAAAAAAAGCCTCATTCTTTTTAATACAAACTATTAAAAAAAAAAGACCAAACAAACAGTCTTTGGAGAAAACTTTCAATGCCTTATTTTTGCCTGGGGCTGGTTTTCACAGCTAAGTTACAACTGCAGCACTGGCTTCGGATGGAAATGCTGGCAGAATTTTAACTCCAGCAAGGTTAGTGGGCATCACCGTAATACCATAAACACAGTGTAGGCACACAAAATTAAATTTAAACTAAAAATATTCTACAAAGGAGCTTAAATGCATTTTAAGGTTGACTGAAATTGTTACATTATTAAAAACCCAAAATGTTCTCAGACATAATAAGGTGGAGAAACAAAAGAAGGTAAAATTTTCTGAGACAATTTCTGTACACCTGTCCCTTTTGTCTGAATAAATCCGACACCAGATTTAAGAGCTTGAAAATGAGGAATTAGGAAGCATGCAGATATCACGCAAATTGACTATTAAAAGATTAGAGGTTTTTAAAAAATTGATAGGACATCAGAATCAGGCAAAATATATCCAAGAGAGCAAAAGGAAGTGAGAAGGGAAATTGGAGACTCTCTATTAGAAATTTCAGATCCTTGAAGACTGGCAAAATTTAATAGAAAGGCATAATTTTAAAATGGTCCAGGGACACACAGGTAAAGAACTTCTGGCATAATCTGTGCAGAATGTCCTAGATAATATTTTAAGGAATCAAATGAAAGGTACAGTGGGACAAATACTGCTTGATTAGAGAAAGCAAATTTAATTCAAGAGGGGGAAAGTCCTCATGTCTGACAGATATATTAAAATTCTTTACCATTATTATTTCTTCCAGGATAGACAAGGCAATACAACAGACATCCTATACTTACATTTTCAGACATCCTTTGACAGGGTTTCCTAGAAGAGGTTAATGCTAAGATGTGGAGCCACAGAATAAGTGGAAAGTTGGGTTTAATGGATTTAAAATTGGCTAAAAAAAAACACAAAACGAAGTGTAGAACACCAGCAATCAACAGACCCTGTACCAGCCAGGAAGGTTAGTGGTAGAATATTTTAGAAATTATCCTAGGTCCTCAGATGTTTATGTAAAAAATTACAGGGTACTATATATTACTGAAAGACATTTTTCAAATTTTGTTGATAACATTAAATTGTAGGGAAATATAACTGATAAGGAACAATGGGATAAAAACACTATATAAAATCATATCCTTTTACTATCAGTGTTAAAAATTACATGATGGAGAGTCTTCCGTGAAAGTAAAAATTAGTGATTACTATGGTGCAAATATTGCACCAAGGGAGAGTTAACAGACCTTGGATCTTGTACCAAAACTTTTGAGGACATCAGGTAATGCTATCAGTGAAAGTCCAGAAAATGTTAAGTGAGAATAAAACTTTCTTGTCCAACAGAAACAAAATATGTGGCAGGTTTAATACAAAAGATTAGTCAGGTGAATTTGTGAAATTTGGCTAAAAGAAGTAAGGGAGTCAGTCAGTGGACTTGTTGCAGTTTACTCACTCATCAGCTCATTAATCTGTGATAGAGCTAGGCAATTAATTATTTTTTTCTGTTTCAGGTTAGCAGCAACCTGAAAAGGGTCAAGTTAAACAAGATTTGACAGGGCCTTTCCAGACAAAAGAAAAAAAAAAAAACATAATAAGACTTACTAATAATTTTATGTTATTAAAACCTAAATTCACCTGATACAGTTGACCAAGGTAAAATGTTTTGATTAGTTTTGAATTATTTAAGTTTAATTTTCTCTGAATACATTTCTTTTCAAATTTCACTTAAAAAATAAAAACACAGAAGTTCCACTTTGAAAGTGTCAAAACAAGATGCGTCATTCCTGAAACACATCTCATTTCAAACAAATATTGAAAAAGTCTTCTTCTTGTGGTCCGTTTTATCAGATGAGATCTGAATTTGTGATTAGATTACTTCCCAGAATTTTTTTTGTGTGTGCATGAAATGTACTAGTAATTAGACAAAAACTTCATCCTCTCTACTCGAGGTGGGGGAGACAACAACAAAACAACCATCATTTAGCTGATCAGAAAATAGGAAGGAACCTGTTTGCAAGGAAATTTGAGCTCTGAGTTATTTTACAGCCTGTGATCTGAGATAAATTACACCCTTTTCCTGGTCCTAATACACCAATTGAAGCCTTTCAGAGTACCGGGTGCCCTCATGCAGGGTGGATGCGGCAAATGTTAGATCAGACTTAGCCTGATTCTATGTCATCTCCCCACTAGTTTTATTCTAAAAAGATTTAAACCACACAAAAATTTTAGGCAGTCTTTAATTTGACACATACCTATGTTTGAGAGAGGCTGTAACGAAAGAGGAACTGGATCTGAAAGGAAAAGATCTATTTTATCAGAATATGAGGGCAGCATTAGCTGTTGTTATTGATAACTCAGAGATGGGAGAATTGAAAAAGCACAGTAGTGGTTTTTTTATCTTTTTTTTTTTTTTAAGACTTTTTTTTTTTTTTTAATTGGCCTATCCCGCCAAATGTTCCTCTGAAAATGATAACAAAAGTTCCATTCCTGGAATGAATTGTTTCTACAAACCATGATCCCAGAAATACAAACATGGATAAATGGTCCCATTTTAACTTTGAATGCGGTATAACTTACTGAAAACAATCTGACAGTCTGCCAGCTTGCCTTCAACAATGGCACAGTACCAAAACTAAGACATACAGCGGAGAAAAGCATCATGTTTTAGAAATAATTTCTCAACTGCAAAGGTAGGAGAGGAAAAAAAACCTCAATGAAACAACACAGCAGAAAGAGGAGGTAGGATAAGAAGCGAGTAAGGTATCTTCTGCAGCATCGTTTGCAGGATGGAGCAAAATGTGTGAGTTGAAGTTTCTTGGCAGAGCCCCTGGAGAGGGGACAAGATGGGTACAGTGTGGGAAAGAACCAGAGTTCGGGGTTGCGTCCCCTACACGGCGGCCACAAGGACTTACTAGAAAGCATAGTTAAGACAGGCATGTAGCTACCATGAAGACTTTAACCCAAGCAGTTTCTACTTGTGAGTCTGGGGCTAAGCTTTAACACTATATAAACTTTTGCCAAATATTTACATCGCGACTTGGAAGTGTGCTAGGAGATTGTCGGGGCCAAGGGGGCTTCTGAAAAGAGACAGATCTCAATCTGTGTCCAGCTGCAAAGGACAGCAATAGCAGTTTTATTGCACTCTTGTAATAAAAATTCTTTTTGTTTTGGGGAAATAGAATTTTTCTGAAATTTTTTTGACTCGTGGCATGAGAAGGTCTTTCTCTCTGAATCCCTTCCTCTCTCCCCAAATTCCAGCTCAATCTGAGACATTGTTCCGTTAAAACTTAAATGGCGATTGATAATTTTTATTAAATCCTTTGGTGTTGATGGAACAAGAAGTTTTTGTGAAAAAAAAAAAAGATTGAGAAAATTTCTGACTTGATTGAATCATAGTGAGAAATAGATAAAGCTGCAGTTCATAAACTGTAAGTTTGGTTTACCCTCTTATTATTCAGAATGTAAAAGGAAGAAAAAAAAACATCGATAATCTATTTGTACTTTTCATAAACTCTTTTCAGGAATACAACCCCATCACACCACAGTTCAAGTATACAAATAATATTAGTCAGAATATTCACTCCCACAGCAATTTTAATACCATTTAAAATATAATCCTTCTATGCAATATACCTCATTTAACAACCATTAGTGCCTTTTCCATCTCAAGTCTACTGTACCTAGTAATGATTTATTTCAATGCATTGTTTGAACTGATTTCATGTTCCGAACCGACCTGCGCTAATCACGGGGAGTACAATATGCAAAGTGTGCTTGCCAGATATTTTTTAACTTTAGGCGCTGCGCAATTTACAACAGAAAGAACCAAAATTATAAATGTTCTCTTCGCTTGCAAGATAATAAGATTGAGTAAAAAAAAAATCAACCCGCAACCAACCCCTTGACCAATTTTGCATTTGAGAAAGAGAGTTCATTTCTTATATCTAAACTAAACCAGTCCCTTAATTATACCACAGTAGGTTGATTACAGGCAACACTACACAAAATCTATACATCTTGTTTGGCAATGTATCAAAGTAAGGCGCATTGTCAACGCAATCTTAGCTGTTTTTCCTTCCTGGGAGTATGATCTTCTCAGGCACCCTCAGCTCCCACCGGGCCAAATCATAAGATCCATGCTCTGCCCATCACAAGGGAAACTCCCCTCCGCTCCAGCG
The DNA here is from genome assembly GCF_964106895.1 of Numenius arquata. Lineage (NCBI taxonomy): Eukaryota > Metazoa > Chordata > Aves > Charadriiformes > Scolopacidae > Numenius > Numenius arquata. Next base: position 3,763,463 of record NC_133578.1, read on the forward strand.
CGCGATTTGCTCAAGCAGAGACTGCGGGAATAAGTACCTCGCCGTTAAATAGCAATATGTAAACAAAGAGTCAAAATCTTGCAAATGAGTTATTCATTATGAAATATTCACACAGCTTGACTGAGTGGGCCTCGCAGCTGAGCGGCGATGTTCTCGGCGCTTTATAAATAGGGAGAGCACCGCGCAGTGTACGTGCAACTTCCTCGCGGAGCTGTGTGAGCGGTGCACCGAACAGATGATAGAACTCCCGAGTCCTGTTTCTCCGCGTTAATTTCTCATCTAAACTCCTAATTACACAGCACTTCACATTCGGAGATATATAAATACATTTTTTCAGATGTACACTGTGCTAATGGTATGCATGGGAGAACGGGAACTTTCTTTGGCATGACTGCTCAATATCAAAAGCGAAAACCATCTCTCGAAACTCTGTTTCTAAGAAGTGAGAACCCCCAAACTACTGAGAAAAGTTGAGATACTTTGCAACATCCGTGTGCTTGCTGCAGGAAAAGCCAGCTCTAGATCCTCTGTTGCTGCTGGGTAGGTGTACATCCACTGTAATGTGGGGCAGTGGGAACCCACAAGCAGAGTGAAACCATTATGCTGAAGCCTATAAATGTTTTAGAAATTGATTTAGTTTTATACAGAAGAAATCTGTTTTGTTTATTTGGAACTTTGATTCTATTAATGCAAATCATGGAGCAATCAGCAGGGACTACTGGGGTTCTGAGCTAACTCGTTAAGGTAGATGTACCTTTTCTATCCCAAGGATACACATTCCTGTCAAAATGCACCAACTAATGAAGAAAGGTCTATGCAAACAATTTTTTGTCTATCATTGGTTAATAAATCCTCCTAGAAGAATTTTTGGTGTGTTAGCTATAGTTTAGTATGACTTTTTTTATATCATATTACTGTAGTATTAATGGTTAAACTGGGATTTTCACGACATCAAAAAGGCCTCCCTTTCATTATTACATCCCCAAACTTTTTACAGGTACTGTGATGGGTGCCATCTGTATGAAGAACTGGAATCTTTTCCCTTCCGCGATTGATAGGTACTACCATATGGTAGATAGGATGTTCAACTTTGCAATGCTGAAGGTTCTTTTGGCACCTTTCCAGGAGCTTGAGGGCCACACCTAATTTACATATACATTTACATACAATTTTTATTTCAAAGAAATGCACACGGTTAGGATGGTTCGGTGAACTTGTGTTGCTTTCTCTTTGATAGATGTACAGGCATTATTTGTTGTTTGAGTTTCTCAGCAATAAAAAAGCTGTAGTTGAATCCACCCTGCAATTATTATTATTTATTGACACTATTGCTGTGCTCAGGGGAGGAAAGCACAATCCCCAGCTTGAAGAGCTTCTCTAATTAGTCAAAGAAAGGTCAGTGACATACTTTATACCAGGTGATGGGAAAACATTTCAATTTCAAAATACCATGGTTGTGGGGGTTTTTTCTTCAGAAACTGCATCTTTTGCAGTGAACTTTTTTTCAGCATCTTTGCAAACAGCTGAAGAAAGATGTATGAATGTAAAAGACGTGGTGGGAACAGCAGGCATTAGACACAAATAGGTGCCCGCTCTGTTGGTGGATTGGCCACCTGTGACCTAAGCCTGGAAGCATTGCCTCTAAGGCCAAGAGAGTTTTGCTTTGCTCAGCTGCTGTGATTTAGTTACCATTTTTACCACATTTTCCCATTTAACTAATCCTTCCCCTGGGCTTCACAAAAGGCTTATGGGTATCTTTCAGTAACTCCTCTTTCAACCTCAACTGCTGAAAATCACACAGGAATGGATGCTCCCTTCAGTTTTTCAGTGCTCGTTGTGCGAGGTCATGATCGTCACAAATTTGCCCAAGGTAACTCAGGTCTCCCTGGCTTCTTATATCGAGGTCCCTCTGTAGGAGCCTGCTTTCTGGTAATCCCCTTTTAGTGGGAAAGTATACCAAAATTAAAATCGTCTAAAGGGTGAGAACAAATATCTCTAAGTAGTGGAAAATTAATGCAAGGAACTGATGAGGGAGAGGCTGGGTTCTTCAACTTACCGTTGCTGAAGATGCAACTATCCATTCAAGGGCCTCCATCTCTCAAGCTCAGAGTTTATTGGTATTATATTTGACCACAGAAATTCATCAGCAAATGACTGTATTGATCCTTGTTTATATTTGAATGTATAGTCTCATTTCAAGTTAGCTTTTACATGTCTAAGGTAATGCTGAAGGACCTGATTTTTCTTGTGTTAGAGTGTATATTTTGTGAGCAGGAAACTTGCAGCTATTGCTTAGACAGGTAACTGAGACTTTGTCTTGGAAGACCTTGTTATTGGAATGGATTTGTTATTTATTGGGGGAAAACCAAATCAAATCAATGAAGAAGACATTGTGGGTGAGAACCTCATACCTTTTTTAGTAGCCTTTCAGGGAAAAACATAAAAGTTGGCATACTTGGAAGGGAGATTTCAAATGTAGACACGTTATGTACCACTAAAGGAGATCTGGATGACTTTGGAAAAAGTTGATGTGAGTTATCAGTGGTTCTAGGACACAATAATACCAAAACAGATGGTAAAGATGGTCTTTTGTTAAGACATGGATGAAAATGACTGAAAGTATGGGAGGAATTTTGGAGTAATTTGAGGGCTGGACCATTTTGGGGATCTGATCAGAGGCCAGGCTCAGATTTATAGGCACAATCAAATCCTTTGAGCAAAATTGAATTTTAAATGTGTTATCAAGAAAATTGGTGTGCTTAGAAATGGCCGGAGGAGAAGCTGAGGACAGGAGCAGCAAGAGATTTCAGTGTTTTGGACATCCTTCTAATTCTTTGGTATGAATAGCAATATGATTGATGCAGCAATAACTGCGGTGCTGGAGGGATTTGATACCCAGAGGGAATCAATTAACTGGATTTTGGATATTGGAGCGTTATGACCTTTGCCTAGATCATAATGTTGACATATAGGAGCAAATGGAAGAATATGAGTCTTTTCTGATTGTAATTGACTGGAGATATTGAAAACAAGGTGGGTACCCAAATTTGCAGGTAATGTGTTGATCCTAGAAGATGGCTGGAGAACAAACAGTAAGTAAGCCTTGCCCAGACCTCAGGTTATCAGGTGGCAGGGGAGAAGAAGCTTATTTAGAAGCAGCTCCTGGCTTCTTCACACTCTTTAGTGGGCAAATTGCATCCATCTAACATCTTCATTATTGATTTACTGGTGAATGATGCTGTGGTTTGCTGCAGAGTGACACTGAGTCAGGATTTATTGGGAAAGTTTATCTTATTATCCAGTTGTGGTCTTATCCAACATCCTTGCAAGGAGGTATAAAGGGGAGCTGTTGTCACTGTTTCATGAATCACCACTGGAATAATGGTCTTTGCCATTCCTGATCTGTGAACTGGGAAGACAGCAGAATCTTTGCGGGCTTTGCTGGGATGGGGATCTCAAATGGAAAAAAATCAGATGGTTTAGGTATATTATGGTGGTGGCCAATAGATGGCTGAGTCAACTGAGTGGGAGAGTTGACAATTAATGGGGTGGAGTTAAGTAAGCTACAGCCCGATGTCATCAGTAGCTGTGGTGGGAGGGTAGTTCAGGAATAAACAGTCCTGCTATGTAGGTAATGGGCAATATTAGCTGGGATCGTTTGCCTTCAGGAATGGAGAAGAAAAAGGTTTTGAATATAGGCTGAACTGTATGATGACTGGTGAAAAAAGTTCACACTGAATGTTTTTTATCTGTTAGCTCTTTCTCAAACCAAAATAGATAACTGGTAAAATCAGAGTAATAAAAGCCGGATTTCTCAAAGGTTTGCATTCTGTCTTTTGTACATCTTTCTGCTGTGTTGACTATATTTATTTTAAGTTATATTTTCTCTACATAAAACCAGTCTTATTTCTTTTTCTTTACAATCATGGCAAGCAGATGATTTTCCTTTATGACTGCTTTTCCCTTGCTGTATTAGGATCATGTTGTCAGGTAGCCTTTTGCTTTTCTAAGGCTAACTCTGAGTTAGATAAAGACGGACAGCTGTGGCCTTCACATAACTATTTTTCAGCTGATGCCTGCATTTTCTGTCTTCCTGCTGATCTGCTGGTGAATATTCCTAGTTCTTACATATCTTTATATATCTTACTTTTTACGGGAGGAGCTCTGTAGATGAGCAATGAAGAATGACAGGTTTCATGGCAACTTTGCTGGAGGTGTCTGGAGATGGAGGATTTGCTTAGTGTTAGCAATTTACACAACAAGGGAGTTAAAAAGTGTAAGATACATTGAGCTGCATGACTAAATTATCTAAAACAAGAAGTAGAATGAAAAAGTAATGAAGAAAAAAGTCAAATAAATGACGCCAAGTCTCACAGCTTACTTTATTCTGTGAGTTGTGTACTTTTCTGAACGCTGCTTCTTTAGTTTTCCTGATTTCCCTATTTCATTCTAATTTATCCTTCAATACTGCCTTTGCTAGAGTCCGTGATACTCACCCTAGTAACATTTCCTGATCCCAGGGCAAAAGTGAGAGGACTCACGGAGGTCCTCTGCCCCGTGTTCTCCATTTTTACATTCAGCTCATTTGGGATATAGTCAGAAATGCCCCTGTAGAAGAAACTATTTAAAAATATGGACTAATTTTAACAACTGCTATCTGGTAATTTTAGGTTTTGGTAATTGTAACTTGAGAATTTTTGTTGAAATTCACATGATTGTATTTGTGGTGTGGTTTGTGTTGGTGTGTGGTTGTTTTTTTTTTTAACCATCTGGCTCACTGTGCAAATCTTTAAGCAAATAATTTCAGAAAAAATATTTCTTTTAACGTCTTTTTGTTTGCATTTCCTAGTAAGTCACTTACAATTTTGTTTTAAGTGTTGTTATATATTGTAAAGGTCTCCTAATTCCACTGAAAAAACTTTTAAATATTTAAAATCTGAATCTAAAAGTTGGTTGAAAATTCTAAATTAGACTAATTAGACTGTTACCCCCTTACTCTCAAAATGCCCTGGTACTTCACACTGTTCCACATTAATTTAAATGCTATATTGTTTTGTGGCACTTCATAACATTAAATAGTTCAGTAAGACACTGTGAAGGTGTTTTGAATCCAACATCCGTCTCTTATGGGTGGAAAAAAACTCTTGAGAGATGGATCGAGTTTTATTCTTGCTTTCTTCTGTGAAAATGAACAACGTGGTTATTTTGATTCCTTTCAACTCATTTCCTTTCCAGTGAGCGCTTTGATAGGAGCTAAGAAAAGGAGCAGAAGCATAAGGAATATTTTCCCTCACTTTTCTTGAGGAAACAGCTACTGTCTTTGCAAGGAATCCCAATAACAGTGTTTGTTACGTTAATTCAGTTGGAACAATCATGCCACCTGCAGTCACGACTCTGCATGCTGTACGTTGCTGAATGCAGTCATCTCTTTCCCAGCAAGGGTGGCTTCCCAGAGAGCCACGGAGTCATCAAGAGAAATGCCCCTTCCCCAAAATGCTTCAAATCTAGGGGGAAATTTGGAAGCAAATAGAAATTAGTAAAGCAATCCATGATTGTAGAGAGCTGTGTTCCATTTTTGTGTGTTTGTGTTTTCCAATGAGTTTTTTCATCAATTGAGAACGAGAGCTTGTACTTCCAAAATATTTTGTTCTTAGATGACAAAAAGTGCTCCAAGAAGTTCAGATAGCACAATACCCGGCCTGGGAAAATGTGCATGAAAAAGAAGAATGAAACGAAAATTCCAAGGTGTAGGACTTCATTTGGTTTCATCTAAATGACCTTTCTCGTTTAAGTTGAATTCCTGGCAGCCACATTGCACAGATAGAGTAAAAGCACAAAACAATTACAGAAGAACCAATAAAATAAAAAGCCCTTTTGAGCAACGACAGCATTCAATAATTGTGTCAATGCTGCTTTAAAAGTTTCGGTTTCTACAGCATCTCCAGTCCCAAAGTGTCTCATCCGCTTTCTAATTTTCCACAAGATGCTTTTAATATTTTGAGATTGATATTGAACCACAGGGGTCTAAAAGGTTTCAAAAGATCTTGCATATGCATTTGGAACCAAACGATCAATTAGATTAATAAAGGGGAATTGTAATTTATATATGAAGC